>NW_027096734.1:0-100000 GCF_019320115.1 Miscanthus floridulus | reverse complement strand
ACTGCCACAAGATGGCGAGCTGCTGGTGTTGCGGCGTGGCCTGACTATAATGCACCTAAATTTGGGATACTGACATAATGCACTTAATTTGGGGTATTTGTGTGTGTGCTTCAACCCATTACAAGGTATCAATGCCAATACGCATGTGATACTCATCTTCGAAAATTTTATATGATGTTTTGGGTTTAAACATTACGGTATCAATAAATTGGTAATTGTTGAAAAATCATATTAGAGTTCATACAAATAAAATTCAGAAATAAGCAAATTGGTGAGTTTGATGGTGAACCTGATGTCCAACCAGAGAAAAGCAATGTCATGCTAATGGGGCCTGCTTGCTCTGCTTTGGTTGATAGTTAGATCATGTAGTAGTTCATATGGTCACACATGGTAATGTGTCATTAGATTGAGGTTGTTGATTCAAGTGTTACATAGTACTCCACGGCGAAGAATAGGAGGATATGTTTTTGCTAACAATTGTAGGTAAATAGCGATCTTTAGATCATCAGGATAGAACTTTCTTTTCTTGTTGCTAGAACCTGCAAACATGATTGCCGAACTCAGAACTAAATATGCAGATAAGTCTCTGAACTAATTATGTTGACAGCTTTAGGTTTCAGTCATCTCTAAATATGCAGTCAGGAATCTGAAAAACAAATTGAATAACAAACTGAAAAACAAAAAAAAAACAAATTGAATAACAAACTGAAAAACAAATAGCTAAAAAAAGACTGAACCTGAAGCTAACTGGGCTACTTTAAAACCATATATATCTGCAGAGTACGGGTTTAAGTGAATCAATAATTCTTTTGCCATTGAAAAATCCATATATTAGGCAATTAATACCATTGATAGTCCATCTACTTGCCTAATATTGCTTGATTGCATCTCCTATTTAATTGAATACTGCTTATCATGTGCTTTAATTTTCACGCCTTGCTATTTTCTTTAGTTTCTTGTTCATGTATGGTAATTGTGCTGTGAGCCCAAACATGGTTAGAGTGATTGTTTGTAGTTTTGTGTGTGAAGGCTAATGACCACTTTTTTATGATATAAACAATAATATGATAGCTAATCAAGAATATTAATTTGACATGTTCCTTTTTGTTTCTGAAGGAGCACATAACTGGGTAGCTGTCCAATTTATACCTCAGATTTTAACTTGATCTTTGGATGATTAAAAATTAACAACTGCACAGAGTGAGCTGATATTCCCATGTCAAGAGCTTCTATAACTTGCCATATCAATTTGACATCCAAGTTTGGCAAACTATAACTTGCTTTTGTAACTTGCATATCAGTTTGACTTTGTACTTCTCAGTATTATTATTAACTAGAAGCCATTATCATCAGATTTAGTTAAATTGTATAACCTTGGATTGAATTAACATGTACAATGTAGGCTCACACATTCAGATATTTTTTGCAAGCTATTTATGTAAGTGGTGGACGAGAGGGTCTATTCTACCCGTCGTTGGTTCATTACTATCCATGGGCAGGCAATATATTAGCCCAAAGAACTACACCTATAAATCATTGTTTTTTCTTATGGGATTTCTTTTGTTGTTTGTGTTATGGTGGGTATTAGCTGAAGGAGCTTCAGCGGTAAGAAGTAAAACACCACATCTTAGACTTGAAAATTTTATGGACCATTTTTTGATTGGTGACCCACTGTAGTTTGGTGTCTGTGCAAAGCACGCTCTCTTGGTCGAACTATTTTAATTATCTATCTTTCTTGAAGATATATGTAATATTAATGTTCTATAAACATCACATTGCAATATCTTTTTTTATGTAACAGTAGAACACATGCTCGTACATATGTTATCATAGTATTATATTTTTCTGTTGTAACGCACGGGCATTTAGATAGAAGGAAGCATGATATTGTCACCTCTTTCATCTTAGATAAATTTATTAATTAGACTAGGTAAATCAATCCCTCCTAATTTTTTGAGGAGATAACAAGTAGCGAGTTGTGTCCTTCCCATAAGGTACTCTTTATACAAGAACAAAAAACATGATACCTACTGATTTTTCTTTATGCAAAATAAAAGGACAGATATTCTATGGTCTCACTTATCTTTGAAGATTGGAGGAGTATTACAACAATATTGACGTGTTCAGCACATGTTTTTTTTTTGTATCTTTCCTCGTTCGGCTTATGTGCTGCTACAGGTTTATGTGAACTTATTTAGGCTAACCTATATCTTCTTTATAAACTTTTTTAGCCAATATCTTCTACATGGATCCAGTGGAAAATAACGATGGTCGCACTTCATTAGGAAACTTGACAAACACCACCAATTCAGGTAACTGCTGATGTACATATGGATATGAATTTACTTTAGACCAACAATAATTTGCATTCATTATGTATTGATCCATGATACCTATAATGGACCAGGTTGTGAGAGTGTATCCAATTCACAGACACAAGCTGACGATGCTAAGCAACGCAAACGAGAAAGGGAAAGAGCACGGTATGCGGAACAAAAGAATGAAATAAATAGGAAATGTCGTGAAAAATATCAAATAAAAAAACAAGAAACTACCCTCACTGGTGGATCGAGAGGTGACACAACAATCAAATTTAATCCAATCAATGTGTATTATTCTTTGGCTCTTATTTATTGTGTAATAATTATCTTGTAGCTGATGGAGTTGTATTAGACAATGAAGACACAAATAACGATGAAATAGTAATTGGTTGCATAGGAACGATTCCTATCAACCCATGTAGATTGATAAAGAGAACCTAGGTACTATTTTTCTATAAAGTTCCTCCATGATTATGGTGTTGTTGCATTCTAATAGATGTTTTGTAAATATAAGTAAGATGTCGCTGTCTATATTTCCTAATATAATGCTAATATGTTATTATGTAGCTACATCTGATTCTGCTAACACCATGAACCACCCTAAGAGAAATGAGTCAAAAAAATTATATGATAGGGAGCGCTATAAAAATATGACGCCTGATCAGAGGCAAGTAAGGCGTGAGCGTCAAAGGTTGCATAATAGTGAACCCAAGCATAAGGAGGCCTTGAAAATAGCTGACAACAAATTTAGAGAGATACGGAAGCACACGCTACACCTAGAGTCTATTGCCATGGAGAACCCGTTATATATTCCTGAGCCTGTGTGCCCCACCGTGGGAGCATCGGGAGCTAATGGATACACGGCGAAATCCAATGATTAGTTTATCCCGGAGTCCAGAGCAACACCTCTTTATATTCCTCCACCTCATGAGGAGGTCGATGATGAAGGATGTGATGAGTTACTATCTGGCCATATGACAAAAAAGATCACATGTTCCATCTGGACAAAGACATGCGTTGTTCACGCGTCATAACACAATGTTTGAGCGTCGCATTGGTTCAAACACAAGGGCATCTAATAAAGATGGTGACTGCATGGCTGAAGACCGAGTGGGTGCTAACACACCCTTGCCACAATTAGTCATGACCAACAACGGTATATATTGATGCTTCATTGTCCCATTTAGGGGACATATATATACCATATTATACCTAACCGATCCATGGTAATTCCGTGATTAATAGAAAGGGCAGGACCCAACATTCAGGCTACATCATCCACACCGACGGAACCAATGTTTGATGATTGTGAATGCATGGCTGAAGAATACCCGAATGATAACACACCCTTGCCTCAATCAGTCCTGACCAACAACGGTAAATACTAATGCCTCATGACCCTATTTAGGTGACCTATATTGTATACCATATTATACCTAACTCAACCATGGTCATTACATGATTATCAAAAAGGACAGGGCCTAGCCCTCAACCTGCATCAGATGCACCAATGATACCACTATTTGATGATAGTGGTAATTTACACTATTTTGTAACATTCTATAAACTATTTGAACTCCTTTGTTTATTTTTACCCATAGTTATACTAACTCATGTATCTTTGACGACCATAGATGATGATGAGGGAGATATATTTGAATAGGATGAGGAAGAGGATGAGGGATACATATTTGTCGGGCAAGGTATTTGTATGAAAGACCGAATATAAATCAAATATTCCACTACTTTATCTAAACTATTATGGCTTAAATGTTATTTCAGAAGAGGAAGATGATGATGATGTCCAAGACAATGACCTTGAGGAAGACATGACTTCTGTCCCTAAAGTACCTGATCAATACAATGAGGTGTATAGTAACATACCTACAGATACCCATATGTTAAAACCTGTTGCAAATTGCGAGCACTGCGATGCGAAAAGGTTTGAGCATGAACCACGTGGGTTTTGTTGTCGCGATAGAAAGGTCGAGCTCAATGAACTGAACGTACCTAATGAGCTTATGAGGCTTTGGTCAAGTAATGACGCAGATGCTAGGCACTTTCATAACAATATTAGTTTTTTCAATGACCATTTCTCTTTCACTTCTCTATATTGTCGCCTCGATAGCGCTACTGCAAGCTGGAAGAATAGTGGCATATACACCTTTCATGCACATGGCCAAATCTATCACAACATAAGGTCATTTGGTAGAGAAGAGGGTAAGGAGCCAAGACATCTTGAGCTTTACTTCTACGACGATGATCTAAGCCTTGAGCACCACTATTGACGATGTCATGAAGAGAAGTGCCAAAAAGACAAAGAAGTCATTAAGAGGCTTGTGGCCATCCTTTGTGACAACCCATACTCACAACATCTTAGGAGTGTGGGCCAGGTTGACCACCTCGAGGGCTATCATGTCACACTAAACCTTGACCAGAGGTTGGACTAGAGAACATACAATGTACCATCAACTTTAGAGGTGGCTACTGTTTGGATCGAGGGAAGCGAACTCCTTGGTCAGTTCTAGAATAGTGTTGTCCTACATGGGAAAGATAGAAGCAGACACGACATCCGCTCATATCATGGATGTTATGATGCTCTTTCATACCCTCTATTATTCCCTAAGGGTGAGCTTGGGTGGCACATGAATATTCTGAAGAAAGGAGTTAGTATGAAAGAAGTCATCAAGTATCGTGCCCTATAGAAGGCTTGTAGTGGGTCAAAAGAAGAAATAGGTTTGTTATTCTTCTTATTTAAATACTTTGCATCCATGTACCTTAGTGGTTATTCTACAAACAACTCTAATTCATGGCTATTTTTTGTAGACTCCCCTGGTAGACTATGCGTGTCTGTGCATGACTACTACTGCTACAAGTTTTAGATGCGTCTAGGAATATTTAACCCCATACTATACAGCAAGCGTCTATTCTAGTAGTTTGCAGTCGACACGTACATCAAGATTGAGAGTTCTTGATTAGATTATATACGCAACCATCAAGATGATATTAGGGCCAACCTCTACCAAGGATTTGATGATAGCCTACATGCCGGTGAAGGTAGAGCAGAAGCTGTTGGAAAACAGACAGTGATGCCTTCATCATTTATTGGAGGCCCATGTGACATGAGGCGTCGGTACATGGATGCCATGGCTCTGGTATGGAGGTTTGGTAAACTAGACATCTTCCTGACTATGACATGTAACCCAAACTAGGATGAGATCAAGTGTGAACTCTACCCTGGCCAGACACCACAAGATCATTCAGATCTTGTTGTTCGGGTCTTTAGAGCAAAACTACAAGAGCTGAAGGATAGACTACTAAAAAAGGATATCCTTGGAAAGGTGCAGGCACATGTTTATGTTGTGGAGTTCTAGAAGAGGGGTCTGCCGCATGCACATTTTTTGCTAATCATGGATAGGAAGTACAAGATCATGTGTCTAGAGTAGTATGATTGCCTCATCTTAGTTGAGCTCCCGAACAAGAAGTACCTAGTCTTGTATAAGATGGTTACCAAACATATGATGCATGGCCCTTGCGGAGTGCTTAATTACGATTGTCCATGCACAAAGGGTCATGATTCCTACAAGAACCATTACCCTAGACCTTTCTACGATGTCACAGTACAAGGCAAGGATTCATATCCAGTTTACAGACGGCGTGAAGATGGCTGAAAAGAAAAAGTTCACAGATACGAGCTTGACAACAGATGGGTCATGCCTTATAACCCGTATCTCCTCCGTCTATTCAACTGCCACATCAATGTTGAGGCATGTGGGGGCATCAAGGCAGTCAAGTATCTATTTAAGTACATTTACAATGGTCATGATCGGGCGTTTGTGGCTATGAGAGAGGTTGACAAGAAGGATAGTGAAAGGAACGTTGATGAGATCAAGCAGTACAGAGATGCTAGATGAGTAACCCCCTAGAAGCCTTATCGAGGATATACGAGTTTGATTTGAGTGATAGGTACCCTTCTGTTTTGTCCTTACAACTACATCTTCTAGACATGCACATGGTGTCATTTCATCGATGCCAGGGGATTCGATGAGTGCTTGATCGTATAGGTGCTGACAAGTCAATGCTTACAACATACTTCGAGAAGAATATGACAGATGAAACAGCTCAAGGTATATTGTATCGGGACTTTCCTGAGTTCTATATGTGGCAAGCACAGGGCAAAGTTTGGCAAAATAGGGTACGTCATGATACATTATGATAGATTGGAAGAATCATGTCTACCAATCCAGCCAAGGGGGGAGCATTACTATCTTAGGGTTCTCTTGAACCACGTGGCAGGTGTAACCTCCTTTGAGTGTCTAAGGACCGTGGATGGCAAAATCCTACCAACCTTCCGTGAAGCTACAGAAAGAGGAGGCTTAATCGAAGAGGACAACACGTTGAACGAGAGTCTCACTGAGGCAACCGGGTGGATGATGCCATATGCGCTGCGAAGGCTCTTTGCAACAATATTGGTATTTTGTGAGCCCAGTGATGTGTTTGGACTATGGGAGAAACACAAGGAAGCAATGTCAGAGGACTACATGCGCAATAATCAATCCACCTTCATGGTGGAGCAGATGGTCCTCATGGATATTCAAAAATTGCTACAATCAATACAGAAGGATATAAAGATGTACCCACTCCTGATATTGATGACACATATGATGCCTCTCGTGATATTCCTAGAGAGATTTTTGAGGAGGCTAGCATTGAGGCTAATGAGGATGATGTGGTTTTATTAGACACCCTTAACGAGGAGCAACGGGCTACATATGATGAGATCATGTCCTCGGTTGATAACGAGGATGGGGGTCTCTTCTTTGTGGATGGTCCTGGTGGGACCGAAAAGACTTATCTGTATAGAGCACTTCTCGCTACTATACGTAGTCATAAAAAGATTGATGTGGCAATAGCTACATCTGGTGTCACAGCCTCAATAATGCCTGGTGGTAGAACCGCCCACTCGCACTTCAAGATTCCCCTCACTATTGATAATGGGGCCTTTTATACCTTCATGAAACAGAGTGGTACTGCCAAGCTGCTTCAAGCATCATCTCTCATTATTTGGGACGAGGCTAGCATGATAAAGAGGCAGTCCGTCGAGGCGCTGGACAATAGTCTCCATGATATAATGGACTGACCAGAGCTATCGTTCGGTGGGAAGACCGTGATGTTCGGTGGAGATTTCAGACAGGTTCTTCCTGTTGTTTGGAGAGGGTCGAGCGCTCAGGTGGTCGGTGCCTCACTATGTATGTCGTACCTTTGTGATTCCATGCGACACCTAAAACTGGTGTGCAATATGAGGGCAAAGAGCGACCCGTGGTTTGCAGAATACTTGTTGCGCGTCGGTGGAGGATCTGAGGAGGCAACTATTGATGATGAAATCTGTCTTCCTCATGATATATGTGTATCGCACACCGGGGAAGATAGTGACCTTGATACTCTAATTGACTGCATATTCCCTAACCTCAATGCGAATATGTCAAGCAAAGATTATATCACCTCTTGAGCAATCTTATCTACGCAGAACGACTAGGTTGATATGATTAATATGAAGATGATAGGTCATTTCCATGAGAAAGAGATGGTGTACCTTAGTTTTGATTGCGCGGTGGATGATCCGCACAATTACTACCCTGAGGAATTCCTTAACACTTTGACACCCAATTGTCTACCTCCATATGTATTGAAGCTGAAGATTGGTTGTCCGGTCATATTGCTTAGGAACATTGACCCTACGAACGAACTTTGTAATGGTACCATGCTTATCATACGGGGGTTTCAAAAGAATACCATAGACGTGGAAATTATGTTGGGACAGCACACTGGAAAGTGGGTTTTTCTGCCTCGTATACCCTTATGCCCGTCGAACGATGAGATGTTCCCTTTCCAATTTAAGCGAAAGCAGTTCCCTATACGGCTCAGCTTCGTGATGACCGTTAACAAGTTGCAGGGGCAGACTATCCCTAATGTCGGGGTATACTTATTGAAACCAGTGTTCTCGCATAGCCAATTGTATGTGGCGCTATCAAGAGCTACGACAAGATCAAACATTAGGATCCTAGCCATGCCAGCTGCTGAGAAGGACGTGAACAAGGGGAAAGAGAAAGGGAATGGAAAGAAGAAAGCAACAAAGGATATATTCACAAAGAATATCATATATAAAGAGGTTCTAACTCCATAAAAGAGGTAATGCATCACATGTTGATACATATTTTTTTAGGATATCAATGGTACTTTAACTTTAAAAATTAACAAACAACTTATATGCAGAATACTTCTAACTATAGCTTCAGCCATCTGCATGCTTCAGCTGCAAGAAGTTAGACATCACATCTTGGACTAGAAAATCTTCTGGATCATCTTTGATTGGTGACCAACTATAGCTTGGTATTTGTGCAAAGCACGTTCTCTTAGTCGAACTATTGAGAGATTAGATTCTTAATTATAGAATAGATTATAAAACATGTATTGTGAAACACAAACTTGTTATGATTATCTTTCTGTAGTACTTGATTCTTGAAGAAGTCCAAGCTTATCTTTCATGTATCGTAGGCATGAAGTGATGCAACAATTGATGTTGATGTTTAGTCCCTGCCCAATGGCTACTACGACTGGCTTTTGCTGCAGGGGACCTTTAGTCCCGGTTGGAGCTACCAACCGGGACTAAAGGTTAACTTTTACTCCCGGTTGGTCCCTCCAACCGGGAGTAAAAGTCTACTCCCGGCTGGAGGCTCCATCTGGGACTAGAAAGGGACCTTTAGTCCCGGTTGGTGTCTCTAACCGGGACTAAAGGTCTCCTATATACCCCTTCTTCCTCCCCGAGCTCGAGCCACTTCGACCTCAGTGTTCTTGCTTCATCGCCGGCCTCTTTTCTTCCTCATCATCGGTAATCACAAGATTTCTTCGATTCCTCCATCGATTCTTCGGTTCTAAAGGTTACCAACTTTATACTATCATATTTCATCAGTAGCATATCTCATTTTGTGGACTAGATATATGTGGTTTTTTATGGTTGATTTTTTTATTTGTAAGCCATTTAAGCTCAAAATCACTTTAAAGTTTGCATATTTGGATGAAGGAAGGTTAAAGTAGTTATTCAAAACTAGTATTCAGCTTTCATTTCTAGCATGTATAGCACACTTCATGGTTTAGAGATATAGAGAATTTTAGAGTTTTTTTTAATTTTATTTGTTTATAAAATGAGAAATTTATATTATATTAAAAATGAGTATAGAGAGTAGATGGCAACTGCTTCCGGGTCCTCGGCCTCTCATCGGGTTTCAAAGCGACTGAGGCCAGACCTCCCTCTCATTGCATGCGGTAAGTGTGAGGAGAAGATTGTGGTGGAGTACCGGGTGAGGAAGGAGTGTCCCAACAAGGGCCGTATCTTCTACAAGTGTCCGGATCGCAATGTGAGTTATTTTGTCGCATTTGATGATTATGGTTAATTTATACTTATTTTCATGATGATTGTGATTAAAGTTCTAATTTTTTGTTTTAATTTCAGTGGGACGGCACTAGATGTTCAGGCTGGTATTGGGAGGAAGAGTATTTTGAACACATGCAAAACTCTCTTGCACAGGCGGCTACGACGGCTGATGAGGCAGTGATCCTGCGGAAGAAGCACATAGATGTTGAACAAACGCATGATCTATCTATTTTAGTTGAGATTGGTCGCGAAATCCTTATGCTGCTGAAGTGCATTTTAGCTTTAGTTTTTTTAGTGGTAGTTGGGATTGTCTACATTATAGCGAGACTTTCATCAATTAATACCTTGTGTGGTGGCATGCATGTCGTATAATTAACTAATTATGTTCTATATTTTAATATGGTATGTATGTCATTTAATGCAGATGAGCCGGCATTGGATGTATAATGCTGATTACCGCTCCCAAGAGTTCATTGAGGGTGTGCATTCTTTCTTACGTGTGGCCGAGGCAAACAAACGCAATGGTTTCATGTGCTGCCCATGTGCCATATGTAAGAATTTGAAGGAATATGCTAGCTCAAGGAGTCTTCATTCACACTTGTTGAAGTCGGGTTTCATGCCAAACTATATTTGTTGGATGAAGCACGGAGAAACCGGGGTTGTAATGGAAGAAGGTGAAGAAGAACAATGGGACGATGATGACATTATTGCTGAATATGGTGCCTTCAATGATACTACAATGGGGGAAGCTGAAAAAAGAGGTAGGGGTAGAAGATGAGCCCACTAATGATCTTGGTTAGGCCATTCGTGACGCACAAAGAGAATGCTAAAGTAAAAAGGAGAAGATCAAGTTCGAGCGCATGCTAGAGGATCATAAGAAATTGCTATACCCAACTTGTGATGCGGGGTAGAAAAAGTTAGGTACCACACTGGAATTGCTACAATGGAAGGCAAAGAATGGTATATCTGACAAGGGATTTGGGGAGTTACTAAAAATCCAAAAGAAAATGCTTCCGAAGGATAACGAATTGCCCGCCACTACGTACGAAGCAAAATAGGTAGTCTGCCCTTTGGGATTAGAAATCTAGAAGATACATGCATGTCCTAATGACTACATCCTCTACCATGGTGAGGAGTATGAGAAGTTAGATGCATGCCCAGTATGTCATGCATCGCGGTATAAGATCAGGCGAGATGCCCTGGTGATGTTGAGGGCGAACGTCCCAAGAAGAAAATCTCTACCAAGATTATGTGGTATGCTCCTATAATACCACGCTTGAAACGTCTGTTCAGAAACAAAAGACCATGCAAAGTTATTGCGATGGCACAAAGAAGACCATAAGGTAGATAATATGTTGAGACACTCTACTGATGGGTCTCAGTGGAGAGCAATCGATAGAGAATTCCTAGAGTTTACAAATAACGTAAGAAACTTAAGGTTTGCTTTAAGTACGGATGGTATGAATCCTTTCGAGGAGCAGAGCAGTAGTCATAGCACTTGGCCTGTTACTCTATGTATCTACAACCTTCCTCCCTGGTTATGCATGAAGCGTAAGTTTATTATGACGCCAGTGCTCATCCAAGGCCCAAGGGAACCTGGCAACAGCATCGATGTGTACCTAAGGCCACTAGTTGAAGAACTTCTACTTTTATGGAACAGACCAGGTGTACGTGTGTGGGATGAGCACAGACAAGAGCACTTTGACCTGCGAGCATTGTTGTTCGTAACAATCAATGATTGACATGCTCTAAGTAATCTTTTAGGACAATCAAACAAGGGATATAATGCATGCACGCACTGTTTCGATGACATTAAAGGTATATTCTTGAAAAATGTCGAAAGGTCGTGTACCTTGGCCATCGTCGATTTCTTCCTATGAATCACCCCCTAAGAAAGAAAGGCAAGTATTTTAAAGGTAAGGCAGACCACCAGACCAAGCCGGGCAACCGAACTGGTGAGGATGTACTCAATATGGTCAAGGATATGAAAGTAGTATTTGGAAAGGCACATGGCAGCAAACTTGTTCTGAACGACACTGACGGTCACGCACCCATGTGGAAGAAGAAGTCCATATTTTGGGAGCTACCCTATTAGCAAGTCCTAGAGGTCCGTAGCGCGATCGACGTGATGCACCTAATGAAGAATCTTTGTGTGAACCTGCTAGGCTTCATGGGTGTGTATGAGAAGCTTAAGGACACACTTGAAGCACAACAAGACCTGTAGTGTTTGAAAGAACGAGACAACCTACATCCAGAGAAGACAGATGATGAATGCTATTACTTAAGTCCTGCCAGCTACACTCTTAGCAAAGAAGAGAAGAAAATCATGTTTGAATGCCTAGCAAGTATCAAGGTACCATCTGGATTCTCCTTGAATATAAAGGGTATAATAAATGTGCTAGAGAAGAAATTCCTAAACTTAAAGTCCCATGACTACCATGTGCTCACGACGCAATTGCTTCCAGTTGCATTAAGAGGAATTCTACCTCCAAATGTACGTCTAGCCACCGTGAAGCTATGCGCATTCCTCAATGCAATTTCTTAGAAGGCAATCGATCCAATGCCTGCCCCGGTCTTCATCAGGGATCCGTCGAAGTACAGGGTCCAGCACTCCATCTGAATCTGAGCAGGGTGGCAGTTGAGTATCTGTCCATTCAGCCACGAAATCGGCCAAGACCTGAGACTTGATCGCTTTTCGAGGTGCAAAGGTCAAGGTTTCCCCCATAAGCTCGACAGCCCACTTGGCTATCCTGCCCGAGGCCTCTCGGTTATGAACTATCTCGCCCAGGGGGAAGGATGATATCACAGTCACTGGGTGTGACACGAAGTAGTGGCACAGTTTGCGCCGGGCTAGGACCACGGCGTAGACTAGCTTCTGGATGTGGGGGTAGCGCGCTTTGGTCTCGGAGAGCACCTCACTGATGAAATAGACAGGTCACTGGGTAGGCAGAGTATGCCCTTCTTCCTACCTCTCTACTACTACGGCGGCGCTGACCACTTGGGTTGTTGCGGCGATGTAGAGTAAGAGGGCCTCGTCCATGGCCGGGGGTATCAGAACGGGAGGATTGGTGAGCAGCCTTTTGAGTCTGTCGAGGGCTTTCTCGGCCTCGGGGGTCCAAGAAAAACGCTCGGACTTTCTCAAGAGTCGGTACAGAGGCAAACCTTTCTCACCGAGGCACGAGATGAAGCGGCTCAGGGCCACGAGGCATCCCATGACCCTCTGCACTCCCTTAAGGTCTCTGATTGGTCCCATGCTGGTTATAGCCGAGACCTTCTCTGGGTTGGCCTCAATGCCACGTTCCGAGACTATGAATCCCAAGAGCATGCCTCGGGGGACCCCGAACACACACTTCTTGGGGTTGAGCTTGATGCCCTTCTCTCTAAGGCATTTGAAGGTTACCCTCAAGTCATTCATGAGATTCTCAGCCTTTCTGGTTTTGACCACGATGTCGTCTACGTAGGCCTCGACGGTCTGCCCGATGTTGTCACCAAAGACCTGGGTCATGCACCGCTGGTACGTGGCTCCTGCGTTTCTGAGGCCGAAGGGCATCGTCACGTAGCAGTACATGCCAAACGGTGTGATGAAAGAAGTCATGAGCTGGTCGGACTCTTTCATCTTGATCTGATGGTAACCAGAGTACGCATCGAGGAAAGACAGGGTCTCGCACCCTGCGGTGGAATCAACGATTTGATCGATTCGAGGTAATGGGAAGGGGACCTTTGGACAGGCTTTGTTCAGACCGGTGTAGTCTACACACATTCTCCATTTCCCATTTTTCTTCTTGACTAAAACGGGGTTAGCCAACCACTCTGGGTGGGATACTTCCTTGATGAACCCGGCCGCCAAGAGTTTTCTGTACCTCCTCTCCTATGGCCCTACGCTTTTCTTCGTCGAAGCGGCGCAGGCGTTGCCTCGCCGGTCTAGATCCAGCCCGGATGTCCAGGGCATGCTCGGCGACTTCCCTTGGTATGCCCGGCATGTCCGAGGGACTCCATGCGAATATGTCAGCGTTCGCACGGAGAAAGTCAATGAGCACGGCTTCCTATTTGATGTCGAGGGTGGCGCTGATCCTCAACGCCCGGTCGTCGGGGCAGGCGGGGTCGACCGGGATGAGTTTGATGGTTTCAGCGGGCTCGAACGCCCCTGCGTGACGCTTGGAGTCAGGCACCTCGCCACTGAGTTGGTCGAGGTGGGCGATGAGGGTCTCGGCCTCTGCAAGAGCCTCGGCGTACTCGATGCACTCGACGTCGTAGTCGTACGCATGTTCGTACGTGGACTCGATTGTGATGACACCATTAGGGCCTGGCATCTTGAGCTTGAGATAGGTATAGTTGGGCACTGCCATGAACTTGGCGTAGCACGGTCGCCCCAGAATGGCATGGTAGGCTCCCCCAAACCCGACTACCTCGAAGGTGAGGACTTCCTTGCGATAGTTGGAAGGGGTGCCGAAGCAGACAGGAAGGTCGATGCGCCCGAGGGGTTGCGTGCGCTTCCCTGGCACGATGCCATGGAAGGGTGCGATGTCGCCTTGTAGTTTCGACCGGTCGATCTCCAAGAGCTCCATGGTGTTGGCGTAGAGGATGTTGAGGCCGCTGCCTCCGTCCATCAACACCTTGAAGAGTCGGGTGTTGCTGATGATCGGGTCGACGACCAGTGGGTATTGCCCGTGGTTCGGAATACGGTCGGGGTGGTCGCCTCGATCGAAGGTGATCGCCTTTCGAGACTAGTCGAGGTACTGGGGGGTGGCCACCTTGACCGAGAAGACTTCTCGGTGTTCCCTCTTGTGCTGCCGCGCCGTAAGGCATGACGAGGGCCCACCAAAGATCATGAAAGCGTTGCGTACCTCGGGGAACCCATCGTCCTTGTCTTCGTCCCGACCACCGGCGCCCTTCTGCTTGGCGTCGTCGTTGGGGAGCCCGAGCCTGGCGTAGTAGCGCCGCAGCATGGTGCAATCCTTGAGAGCGTGCCTGACCGGGCCCTGGTGGTAAGGGCAGGGTTTCTTGAGCATGTCGTCGAAGGGCCTAGGGCCTTTGGGGCCTCGGGGATTCTTGCACTCTGTGGTCACGACCAGATCAGCTTCCAGTACCTCCTGCCTCCCTAGGCGCCCCTTTTTCTTTTTCTTAGGGAGGTGGGAGGCTGAGGCCTTAGGGGCCTCTTCCCTCCGCTTACCCTTGGTGTCGGCGTCGGGGAAGATGGCTCCGACGGCCTCTTCCCCTGAGGCGAAGCTGGTGGCGATGTCGAGGAGCACGGCAGCAGAGCGCGGGATGTTTGCGACCTAACTCTCGGACCAAGTCCCGACAAGTGGTGCCGGAGAGGAAAGCCTGGATGATCTTCGAGTCGCCGACGCTGGGTAGCTCGGTGCATTGTTTGGAGAAGCGCCGGATGAAGTCTCGGAGAGACTCGTCCAGCTTCTGGCGACAGCTCTTGAGATCCCAGGAATTCCCAGGGCGCATGTATGTGCCCTGGAAGTTCCCGACGAAGATCCTAACCAAGTCGCGCCAGTCGTGGATTTGCGAGGGAGGGAGATGCTCGAGCTAGGCTCGCGTCGAGTCCGATAAGAGCAAAGGGAGATTGCGGATGATGAGCAGGTCATCGTCCGCGCCACCTAGCTGGTAGGCCAGGCGGTAATCGGCGAGCCAGAGCTCCGGGTTGGTCTCGCCGCTGTACTTCATGAGATTGGCCGGCTGTCGGAACCGGGCGGGGAAAGGAGCAGCGCGGATGGCCCTGCTGAAGACCCGAGGGCCTGGCGGCTCAGGGGAAGGACTACAGTCTTCACCACTGTCGTAGCGACCGCCTCGGTGTGGGTGGTAGCCCCGAGCGGGCCCCTCATTGTCATGGCGTTGTCGCCTGCTGACCACCTCATGGTCTCCCTGCACCTCGCGTCGATTGCTGAGGTGGTCCAGAAGCATGGGGACCCTGTGGGCTATTGGCGCTCGGTCGGGCTCGGGACGAGCCGGGGCTTCCCTGTCCTACCGAGGCGGTGCCGTGAGAAGGTTCGAGGCGCCCCCGCGCCATCGGGAGGCAGAACTCTCGGCCTACTGAACCGCAGCGGTCTCTAGGAGATCACAGAGCTCGCCGCGGACCCGCCGCCCCTCCGTGGTAGAAGGCTCGGGCATTGCGCGGACCAGCATTGCCGTAGCCGCGATGTTTTGGCTGGCGCGATTGAAGACTGGGGGTTGCTCGCTCCCTTCGTCGTCATGGATGCGGTGATGCACATCGCGGGCTCTTTGTCGGGCTCCCCCGCCTTCGCCGTGGCCTCGCTGTTCCTGTTCGAGAGAGTCTCGAAGCTACTGTAGAAGGAGCTGGTCTTGCTCGACCTTGGCCTGGAGCTCACGGAGCTGCTCTAGGTCTGGGCGCTGAGGTCGTGCAAGAGCGACGTTCTCATTTCATGTGGCCGGCAGGACATTGCGTGGGGGCATGATGGCGCCCGCCCCTGGACGAAGTGGGGAGCAGCTACCTATTCCCTCATCCTCTTCGCCTGCCCTCGGCATCCCGAGCCCAATGTGAAAACACTCGCGAGTAGGGTCGTAAGTGCCTTCGTCGTCGGAGTCGGAGTGACCGAAGCAGTAATCGCTTGCGGCCAAGAACTGGCGCAAAGTCCCAGGGTCGTGGAGCCCGGAGAAATCCACTCCAGGCCATGCCTCGTCCTCATCCGAGGAGTCGGCGTGGGTGCTTAGGTCAAGACCGAAGCGCTGGCAGCGCTCTGAGGGATCCTCACGAGCGGCAGCGTAGGTGTAGGCTTAAGAAACGACGGCATTTCTCAACCCAAAGGGGTATGGGGATGGTGCCGTCACCGGATTCTGCTCCGCCGGGGTCAGTTCTCCAGGGAGTGGTGGAGTGGAGCTTGACGACTGGGCACCATCGCAAGCCACCGGCGTTTTCCCTTTGTCCAGGCTCAGGCCAGACAGGTCCCCAGCCAGGGACCCCGTACCAATAGCTGGTCGTAGGGTATCGGCGGGGAGTGGCGTGCCGCCCTAGGTTCGCGTAGCGTCGGGGTGGCCTTGCTCATGTCGTGCCTGGCGAGCGCGGCGAGAGCGGCCGCCCGAGCGCCGCCTGCGCCTGGGCTGCCGATGCGTAGCTTCATCATCGGACGGTGGGGCTCGGGGAGTGAGGAGTACCATGTCGTACTCATGCCCTAGAGACATGAACTTTAGGCTCCCGAACCAAACTACGGTGCCGAGACGCAATGGTCGTACGGGGTCTGCCATCCGGAACCTGCTGGGATGACGAAACCAGCACGCAGAGACCCCCTACCTGGCGCGCCAACTGTCGGTGTTTCGGACCGGGGGGTCCTCAACCGACTAGTGAATTTGTTCTACGTGCTCCCGATTCCGAATGGTGATGCAAAGAGACACAAGGTTTATACTGGTTCAGGCAATCGATACCCTACGTCCAGTCTGAGAGATCGAATTTGTATTCCTTGCACCAAAGTGCTCATAGTAGGGGGTTACAAGCTAAGGAAGAGAGGAACTAGTCCCAGGTCTCGGCAGGGTGTCGTGTAGACCGTCTGAGACGTTGCTCTCAAGCAGCTGGAATGTGTGCGTGTGTGTTTTTTGGTCCCCCCCTAAGTGGCCCTAGTCCTCTCCTTTTATAGTTGAAGGGAGGGCAGGGACAGTACATGTATTACTGTGCGGCATCGTGCCAACAGGGGCGGCATGTCCGAACCCTGTGGCCTGTTCCTGTGGCGACGTGGCCGTCGGAGTAGTCCGTCCTAGGAGTAAAGGGGCGGCGTGGTCGTCACATCAGGTCATGTGCGTCGTGGGAGCCCAGGGAGTGTCTCGGAGCAGACGTGGCGGCGAATGTGCAAGCCACGGTGGACAGATTGTGCGCGAGGCTGAGGCCTGGTCGGTGCCGAGGCTTGTACTGCGGTGGGGGGTCTCGGCAGGCACGAATCCTGAGACTGCCGAGGCCCTGGTGTACAGTGCCGAGGCCTCGAGTGGGCGGCGGGTCGTGGGCACAGTGGTAGGACACAGTGGCCGGTAACCCCCGTCATACCCTGTCCCAGGCGCTGATCGTGGGCATAGTGTTGGGACACAGTGGCCGGTAATCCCCGCCGTGCCCTATCCTGGTCGGTATGGCGCTGATGCGACTTCGGGTCGCGTCGGCCATTCTGTGACGTTGAGCTGTTGTCCGGCTGAGATTGCGGGAGTGGTTGAAAGTATTAATGAGACGTGACGCGTTGTCGGGAGGGTCGGCCGAGGCAGGGGGCGAGGGACCGCGGACGAGCCGGCCTCGAGCGATACGGAGAATGCTCCTTGCCGAGGCCTCGCGCGAGAGGCCTCGCGCGATACGGAGAACGCGGCCTCGCGCGAGACGGAGATTAGGCTCCTTGCCGAGGCCTCGCGTGGAAGGCCTCGCGCGATACGGAGAACGCGCCTCTTGCCGAGGCCTTCTGTGGAGAGCCTCGGGCGAGGCGGAGACGGCGTTCCCTGCCGAGGCCTTCCCTGGGGAGCCTTGCCAGGATGCCGAGACCTCCTTCTCGGGGCTCGAGGCAAGGAGGAGGAGGATCCAGTGGGCCTGATCGCGACGGGGAGGGGCCCACGACTTACCTTTTTGCTTTTATTATTTTTTTAGATGGGACTTGGGCAACCCTTTTGATGTTTTGCTTGGGGTACCCCATTCTAAGGTACCCGACACTTCTATTTAAGCCCCATGGCCAGCTATAGCTCATATCTTTGGCCATTTTCTTTGATATAGCAACCTTGTGAGCTTAGCTAAAGTCCTCTCACTCATCTCCATCATTGATTCATCATCATAGTGAGATTGGGAGTGATCCAAGTGCATTGCTTGAGTGATTGCATCTAGAGGCACTTGGTGTTCGTGTTTTGCTGCGGATTTCGCTTGTTACTCTTGGTGGTTGCCGCCACCTAGATGGCTTGGAGCAGCGAGGATCGTTGAGTAGAGGGTGGTGATTGTCTCCGGCTCCGATCGTGGTGATTGTGAGGGGTTCTTGACCTTTCCCCGGCGGAGCGCCAAAAGGTACTCTAGTGGATTGCTCGTGGCTTGTGTGATCCTCATCTTGTGTTGGTTGTGCGGCACCCTATTGAGGGTTTGGCGTGTGAAGCCAATTAGCGCGTGAACCTCCAAGTGAGTGAATCGCCACAACGAGGAGTAGCTTGCCGGCAAGCAAGTGAACCTCGGTAAAAATCATTGTGTTCATCTTTGATTCCGAGGTGATTGGTCTTCATTGTTATTCATCCTTGTGATTGATTGGTTCATTTATCTTCACGGTGGTATAATCTTCTTGATCACTCTCTTTATATTATCACAAACTAGTTGACAAGCTCTTTAGTGTAACTAGTTGTGAGAGCTTGCTTGCTTGATTGGTGTGGCTCTTTAGTTAGCCTTTGAGAGCACATTAACATAGAGTAGTGTCATACCTCGTGTGAATCGACACTATCAAACTAGAATTGTGGTAGGTGGCTTGCATTTTGAGTAGACTAACGCAACACTTGCTTCACCTCTTAATTATCTAACAATTTTGTTAAGTGTTGTTGTAAAAATTTTATTATGCTATTCACCCCCTCTAGCCATTAGGACCTTTCACCCGGGGACCCCCGTGGCAGACTATCGGTGGTCAAACATCGACATCTGGCGCGCCAGGTAGAGGCTTTCGACGACTTTGCAATCAAGAGCTCGACGAACCTTAAGATCAAGATCATGTTGCCGACAGGATCAACTCTGATTGTCTTACGGCGATTCGGCGGCTCCCAAGCAGCGGCTCTCGTCATCAATTGTCCACCCCGAGGCAATTCACGGCAACACGCTATCCTGCGTAGAGACGTGGAGCTCATTAATCCACAACCGTCAACATACGATGACCATCGGCCGCGGCATCAACACCAAGTTCCTGGATTCTGTCGAGTCAATGCGAGAAAAGAAAGCCAACGGATACGCCATGGTGATGTGAACAACGTATTCTTGATCTGATCTTAAGCCAAGTAGCGAAGTCAGAATACAACTCGGTCTGCGGCGCCGCTTTCGTCTCTGGCAACCGCACATGGCAAGTCGGATGAAGATCAAAAGCGTGTACAGGCCATGCAAGGTGCAACTAGCATATACGTGTGCATGTGTGCACAACATGCTATACGCCCAAGCTTGGCCCAATCACCAGGAAGACATGCAAGCTATTCGCGGATAATCCTGCTTCGGCTTGCAACGTGACTCCGCGCACTCGTCCGAGTACGATTTCACGCACCTCGTCCAACTGCATCAAGCCGGAGGCGAGCAGTATGCCTACTCAGATACTACGGCTCACCGATTGACCACGCGGCCATCGATCAAGCTAAGTCATAGTTTAATATTTTTTTTAAATATTCTTTAATCATTATATATCTCTAGATATTATCTATATGCCTCCGTGGCTCTACTACATGCATTTTATAATGTTTTCTCTTAACGGTTGTTAATTTACCAGGGTTGCTGAGGCCTTAATCCGTGAAACATACTCGCCGGAAATGTGCGAGGTGTTTAAACGTAACAGGCTACCTACCTAGAGAAATTACATAGCCTAGTAAGAGTAAGATGCGAAAAAATTTAATATGCATTTTATAATGTCTTCTCTTAACGGTTGTTAATTTACTCGGGTTGCTGATGCCTTAATCCGTGAAGCCTACTCACCGAAAAGGTGCGAGAGGTATTTAAACGTAATAGGCTACCTACCTAAGAAAATTACATTGCCTAATAAGAGCAAGACGCGAAAAATTTTAATATGCATTTTATAATGTCTTCTCTTAACAGTTGTTAATTTACCCGGGTTGCTGAGGCCTTAATCCGTGAAGCCTAATCGCCGAAAAGGTGCGAGAGGTGTTTAAACGTAACATGCTATCTACCTAGAGAAATTACATAGCCTAATAAGAGCAAGACGCAAAAAAATTTAACATGCATTTTATAATACTGGGACATACTTCCAACTTGATATCTTGTATATCAATTATTACATACTTTCGTATGATTACTTTGCAGGGAACCATTTTCTGGACCACGTCATCAAATAAGGAGCTCGCTCACCGCTGGCTGCCTTACTTGACAAGATCCTACATATCCTCAGAAGAGGTTTTCAGTTCTTTGAACAACTCAGATTCAAGACCCTTCAACTTTTTGTTCCAAATAGCAAGAGGCTCGGGGGCTACACTCAGTAAGTGCACTTTTTCTTTAAAAAAGCGCACATCACTCTCAAAAAAGCACACACCACCCGAAGATCCCAAGAAGCGCTACATGGTTTCACTCAAGAAAGCACTCGGACGACGCTTGTTCCTGCTCGGCAAGACCTGTAGAAACAAGACAAGGCTTCCGGAGTTCAACCATGAAGTGCTTAGGGGCTTGTCGATGCGGGACCCACGAGATACACCGCAAGAAAGAGAGGAGATCTAGTTTGATTATGATTCCTCCCATGTAATCCTAGTAGTAATACTACCCTGTAATCCTACTAGAACTCTACATTGTAAACCGACTAGGACTCTGACCTCCTGACTATATAAAGGAGGGCGGAGTTTCTAGATAGATAGAACACACAACGCAACATAACACTTTACAATCAATACAACGCAAAAGCTAACGCCGACTGGACGTAGGGCTATTACTCGATCAACGATCGAGGATCCAAACCAGGATAAATCGACTATCTCTTGCATTTACCATCAAGTTCTGCATACGCTGAAGCCCAAACATACTGCCCTAGGTACCCCCAAGGCAGGCTATCGGTGGTCAAACATCGACAGTACCTGATCCATATATACAAAAAAAAAAGTAGCAACAAATCTTTCCCAAAAATTCTAACAATACAGCAACTGCATGCGAAAAATTGGTTTTTATACATAACTAAAAACTAACATGAGACTTAAAATAAATAAAAACTATTTTATTATCAGACCTGAATCACTGAAACTGGGATTGGACATCTGGTCTTAAAAACTCATCTTGTTAACTTGATGATGCCTAAATGAGAAATATTCTTTCTTAAAAAATGGCCCAGTTTCTTCAAAATGTAATAAAATATTTAATCTTATAAACCCCAATTTAACATAATTCAAACATTACCTGCTTATTCAAAACCCCTACTTGGGGGTAACAGTAAAGTTCACAGGCCAAAAATATCCTTGCCTTCCAAATTACTATGTCATGGGCTCTTAGTAGCACAGTCAATTTCGACTTGCCATAGAAATTTTTAAGCAAGAACTATAAGAACAGAAGCAGGATCATCACGGCAACATATGGCAACTAATCTTGAATAAACATCAGCACGTTAACATTTGTCTTAAATCAATCTTAACAGGAAAAAGAGCCCTCTATTTGATGCCTCGCCCCTCTTCCAGCTCAACATCAGTGCAAAAGACACAACACTTTAAACAAAAAAAAAGTATATATGTTTCCCACCAGCTCTTGGAGATTAGCTTAGGTTATCTATAATTCTATGGTGTCTAAATCCTAAACCCTACAATGAATGGATCAACTAAACCCGTTTCTTATGTACAAGGAAAACAAAGTTGGGTGAGTGACTGGACAAAAGGTTAACCATGCACTGTAAGTCATTAAGTCTATATAGGCAGGCAACTATCAGCATTCTACTTTGTACATGCTTCCCCTGACTGGGCGAACAAAGAACTCACTAACTCCCTAGCCTTCCTTTTATCAACTCCCAAAAAACTTGAGTTGCATTAAGCTCTCCTCATGAACACTCCTGTTATCCGGAATGCTTTCACCGCCAAAATATTGTTGGGTCATTGCTATAAACTGCGCGATCCTGGATCTCCAAGATAGATACATGCCAATCAACAAGCCTTGCTTGAATGCATTTGCATAGCACAAGTCCTGTAGGGAATAGCCACCAGCTGGTTTCCTCCCTGCCAAGAGTTCCGAGGTAAAAGATATGGCAGGCCAACGGCAATACGGCATTCAGGTACAGGGAGGAAATAAACACTTACCCGCCAAAATTCCATGGCTGCATGCTTGGATGTTTTTTGTTTGATGACTTATAATGCAGAAATCCACATACAGAAGCCACAACCTGCGAGTGATAGAGCACTTGTAGGTAAAAACCATAAAACATGATTCCTATTTTTCTTTAGAAAAAAGGAATATAACATTCCACCTCCAACATTCACAAGTGAATGTGTGCAGCCAATTACAACAGATTTGTAGTACTTAGATTACACTCCACCAAACATGGTACAAAACACGGAACAAATAAAAGAGACTAAGTCCCTATCCTATTCCTTCTTCGATACACAACTTGCTCAAGAGCTTCAACCTCATTGCCTCCATCAAGCAACTGTATTCCTCTAGTGAAAACAGCAGCACTCAGAGCATCACATCGATGCTTGATAGGAAAGAACTCCATCAAATACTTCAACCTTCTCAACCGAGTTGTCCTCTCGCCACTGGCCAAAACCTATA
This sequence comes from Miscanthus floridulus, assembly GCF_019320115.1. Lineage (NCBI taxonomy): Eukaryota > Viridiplantae > Streptophyta > Magnoliopsida > Poales > Poaceae > Miscanthus > Miscanthus floridulus. The sequence continues at coordinate 76,851 of NW_027096734.1, read as the reverse complement.
ACCTCCCTCAGACCTCCTAACACCGTCTAGCGGATCAAGAAACAAGTAAAGATACATTGCTGAAAGCCGTCGATGAAACAAGACGAGTACACACCTACAACAGGCTATCCCAAGCTACCAAGAGAGATAGGAAGACTACATCCTGTATAGAAACATAACAAAGGAGCAGTGGCAAAGCCAAACGGCAAGCATTGGAAGTGCCTAGCGACGCCTTCAGAAAGGTAACGATGTCAAAGACACCGACAATGCTAGCCAACAATGGAAAGGTTTTCACCAGCAATCACCAACCGGATGGGTAGAAGAGGTGCAAAGAGGATGCCTCCAAGGAGAATGTGGTGTCCTAAGACGTCGTGTCCGAGCTTTCGCCCTGATCTCACAGAACCCACCCACCCAGGTTGCCCATCCTAAGTCCAGATGCTAGTGACATGGGCTTTCCCTGCCACTACGCCCACCACGAGCGTCCTCGCTGCGTTCTCTGCACCAGTCAGGAGACCGCCGCCGACCACAACTAGGAGATGGAGATAGGGAGTGGAGAAATGACGGGAGGAGACAACAGTGCCGAGTGGCGTCCAGCGCTAGTGCCACCCCAGCAGAATCCATGACCTGGGCCACCGCCCTTGGGTCCACCAATGCAGACGGCACTGCAGGGGCTATGTCAGCCTCCCCTCCAGCCATCGTGCCCGCAGCACACCATTCACGGCCTGGAAACCACAGCAGCAACCCCCAAGCCAATCTACAAGGAACAGCACTGGAACCAGATCTGGCCACCACCGAGCCGATGGGCTGGAAGGCTGCCACCAAACTCCACTGTTGCCATGGTTGCCATCGAGCTTTATGGGAGGAAACAGATGGGAAGAGGGAAAGGGCCCCGTAGCCGCCGTCCTTGCGGCCGCACGGGCTTCCGGCCGCGTGCTCAAGCGACGGCAAGGCAGGCGGAGTAGGGGAGGGGTGGCCACTGAGGCGAGTACATAACATGATTCCTGTAGCTACAGTGAAGAAAGTCAGTAGTCACCCTTCCTGTGAAAACTGTATAGCATATGCATGCAAAGTACATAAAAACAGTATGCAAATGGGAAATCAGGAAAAGTTCAAAACAAAACCAGCCAGATCACACTTCAACCTGACAAACCACTGGGGAAAAAACAGCACTACTGAGTTTTACATGAGATAAATTTGTGGGTAGGAATAAGGTACTCAGCGTTCAGGCTCTATATTTTGCTTATGCAAGTATATGACGATGTTCATGCTAGAACTCCTAATGGCGATATGGAATCCCCAACAAATGCTCAAGCAGACAGCAATGATTAAACTCCCTATGATTCTGAACTTAGCAACCTAATGAGCTTGTTAGAGCAAAAGTCCAGGTATAGGCAAAGATGGATGAGTACTTACAACATTAACCAGTGATGTAATATTCCACAAGGCATAGACACGAGCAAGACCAGCTGACCGCCTCTGTCCATGACTAAAAAGAGCATTTATCCCAGCGGGAAATGGTGCCAGTATCCCAAGAGGAAGAATGAACAAGACTAACAAAACATCAACCATAGAATATGAATATAGTTGGAGGAAAGTAAGCAAGACTAAACTGAAATCTGCAAGAAGCAGTATTGAGATGACTAAGCCGACGAGGTCCTGCAGTTGAAAGCAAAAGAACCATGGTGAGTTCAAAATGCAGAAAATCCCGCTATGCACACACTGCAGCTATGTTACTATAGTTGTGAAAATGATAGTCACCTGATGTCCAACTGGTTTTGTATTGTGCAAGATAAGAGAGAGAGGGTAAAACAAATTTCTCCTGTCATTAAGCATCCTTAGATTGTCAACATTGAGAATGGTGCCAGTTATCCTTTTACGCAGAGCATCATTGGTCCTTGAGTGGCCCATTTGAGAGTCAGCATACATATTTTGGTTTCTGTTAGAGGAAGTGATTAGAGAGATATGACGATCAGAGGGGCAGAATACAAATGCCCAGGCAAGCAAGAAATGACTCACACTGAATGTTGATCGGTTTTAATTGTAGAGCCATCTTGAAGTACAGTGGTCACCGCTTCCCCCACAGCATGAAGAACAAGACCAAACTGACAGTAACCTAATGCTGTAGCTTGGAACCATGCAAGGTCAACACGCACACGGTACGTGTTCAATGCAGGATTTGCATGACTTTCAAGCCATTTGAACACAGGAAGAAATGATGTGCTTAGATTTCCATGACGAACCAAACGCAACTGAGCATTCAATCCAGCTACAAGACGATGCCATATTGATGATGGCACAACCTATAAAAGAGACTAATAAGGTGAGAGAATAATTGGTTTAATTCAGCAATTCAGTACAATCTGAAATGTTTCAAAATCAACCTGACTTATAAGAGTTGTGACCACTCTGTCACTATGAAGTGAAAATGGAGCCATATAACTTCCATCGCCTCCAAAGATCAGGGACATTGGAAACCTTTGTTGAAGCCGAGGGGGAAGATCAGTCCTTTTCTCATCCCCACCAAGGAAGAAATCTAGATAACCCAGCATTAAATCTGGAGTAGCAGCTACCTATCAATTTGAAAACAAGAAATCATCAATCCGTAATATGACGAGACAATCACATGTATAACAATTGGCAAGCCTAATGCAACCTATGCTTTCCAATATGACTAAAGTTGCAGGTAATGCGCAGCCACGTACGGTGATCTTGCATGTTCATGGATACTACTTACCGATTTTGCCCCAGATAATCCAAGCATGAAACTGAAAGATCAGAAAAGAGCTGCAAATAAAGCAGAAAACAAAAGATACATACCTTCAGCCCCTCATAAAGTGCACGCGAACGGCAGGACCGTAAGCATGAATGATCATATTCGGAACGAACAAATTCACGGAGTTTTTGTAATTTCTTTCTCCTACACCACTGTTGCCACGACCATGCCAGGGGATATGAAAGTATACATAGGATGCTATAAACTGAACCTTCCCACCACTGATAGGCTGCAAGAGCATTGATCTCATCAACAAATTTGTTAAATGCATCCTCATACCTGAAAAAGGAAAGAGCCAGGAGGACATTCAACGGCTAGGAAAATTTTGGATACAAGAAGAAATTAGTAAATAATGGAAATACAAACAACAAACAAAGTATGGGACTACATACACAATCTCTGAAATCTGCTCTGGCGGGGTGTGTGGGAGATGCCAAGGTTCACTGAAGGTGTTTGGGCCCATGAAATACATCCTGTGCACATGACAGTGAGATTCTTCTGCCCTGTTAGTCTCCAATACCTGCCACATTAGCAGAAATTTCAGTAACATTAGAAATAATCATACGACAGCTTATTAAGGGAATCAGCACAACAGAATGGATTTCACCTCGTTCAGTGATTCAATGAAGGGAAAAGAGTGATCAATTTGGGAGCTGTGCTGAGTTGGTGCTGGCCCAGGCAACTCATCAGTACCAACAAACTTCATCCGAGCAATACTCAAAACAAGAGCTAATAAAACGAGAAGGCCAGAAAGAAGCAGACCAAACAACCAATGGTCCACCAAACGTGTATATCAGCTCTTCAAGGGCAGTAAAACAGTGAGGCATGCGATATCTATCAGACACACATTTGTATGGGCATGGGGTTTCAGCAACACCTCCTGTCAAAAAACATAATGTTAAGTTTATAACATCAGGCGAACTGACAAACATTGCATAGTTAACAAAAACTTTCAGAAACAGAAAAAATCGAATGGACTTAAATAACCAAAAAGAAAACAGAAGTAACCCACATGAATGAACAAAAATATATATATATGTGTGACCCAGGCTAATGCCACTATATACTACTTCCGATTCCAAATATAGGTTGTTTTAGCCTTTTTCAACTTTTCTCCAAATGAAGGTCAATTTAGATCATGTGTGTCTTTTACCTTTTCTTCCTTCCTTGCCCTACTTATAATGCTACCATTCTCACAAATGAACAAGTCACCTTTCCAAATACATAATAAATGACGGGAACTAAAGTCATTTTATCCGCTTCCTTAATTCTTGTTGACAAGTCTAAAACGACCAACATTTGGATCGGAGGTAGTACATTCTAATATCACCTAAGAAAGGTGGACGACACCATTAAAACGTTTCTTTGTAGACACACCTATTAGACAAAGGAGTGCATAAAAAAATCCTGTCGGGAACAGACTCCAGAAGCATATTGTTCTGGTCTGCTAATGCATGGGCTTGATCTGCAGTTTAATTAATGTTTGTCACACAAGATGAGAACACAGCAAGAACTACCTCGGACGCTTATATATACAGCACGGCGAGGTAGCTCATTTGGAGGGCATGGTGAGCACATTGACTTAGATGATCCAGTAACATTCTTGTATGTTCCTGAAGGACATTCCTGCGTTCAGCCAAAGAAAGCATTGCAACATTGTAAGCACTGTACAAGTAGCAATAGCCAGTCAAACTAAAAACTAGAGGCATGCTTTAAGGTTTTTTCTAGGTTGATAAGTGTATGTTTATGTTTATGCCATGTGATTGTACAAATAGACCGTAAACTACAATAAAAAGGCCTTTTAGTCAACAAGACCATTTGGGGTAGAGATGAAACCCAACAAGAGTCACAAAGGAACAGTAAAAACAAAGAGAGATACTAATAATAACAATAACCTATTAAGCTACCAAATAGGTCGCTGCTAAACTGTGGCCATTCCAAAAGTTAGCTACTACATTAAATTGCGTCCTCAATACACAACAAAATTAAAACAGGTAACACATTATGTGATGTGGCCCAAAAGAGTTAAGGCAGCACATCTCATGTCTCACAAGTTACCTTGCAAAATGTTCCATAAAGACCTTTTGGGCAATCCTTTCCTGTGATGGTTCCATTCTCACCAGAGAAACCTTGCCCTTCACTGACTCCTCCTCTGTAGCAGAAACAAATGTGGTTAGCTCAGAGATTTAGCAATTTCCTACGCATTAACACCCCACCCCCACCCCAAAAGAATAAGGTTTGAAAGCACTCAATGCATATTGCATCATCCAACAACAAATACGATAAAAGTTCAGGTTCAAAAAGCTTGACCATTGGGAGAAGACATCTCCCTGGCTGTCTTAACGTAGAGGAGAACCAAATCCTGGAAGGTACTCACATGACCTACAAGCACCCCAGTTCAAGCCCGAGCAGGCAGCCTCTCAACTGGAGTCAATGAATGCAGAGACTCAAAAAGTTCATAGAACCCAAATGTCCAAAACAGAAATGATAAAAAGGCAAATACTAAAATGTGGAAGGGGTGAAAAAGGCAGTAACAGGAGAAAGCAACTGGTACTAACAAACCAAAGGTGACCGAAAGTTATGTTAAAAGTGAATAATACTAGCTCATGACCATATAAATATTGAAACCATACTAAAAGTGCCATACATATGAAAGACGCCAGTACTGTTCCAACCTGAATATTTCCATGTAGGATTAAAACTAAACAATCATGCAGACACGACGCACACCAAAAACAGGCCTTTAACATAATTCAAAACTTGTAAAACAAAAGGAGAAGAGCTAACAGCCTGACAAGAAGCATTAGAATTAAAACAAACCTTGCAAGTATTGTTCCTTTAACGGTTGCAAAAGGAATATAATCATCTCCAGTGGGAATATCGGACCAGTGGAAGTGAATCCGACCCCCTCCACCTCCACCACTGCCATTGCTTCCAACTCCCCCAACACTAGAAAGTACAGAGTCCTTCTTTAGGAGTAAAGTCCTCACAAAAAGAAGAATTGTACCACCAGAACCACCACCAGGTCCTCCAATTGTGGCATGAGATATCAAACCAGTAAAATTACCACCATTTGCCTCAATTGAGCCAGAAAGGGAGAGGTTTGGCAGAGATTGTTCGTAAGAACCCATCACTAAAAATTTGCACAAGGACAATGCTGTTAAAGAGGAACAATGACTGAACAGAGGGCAACATCGATACATATACAATATTTGATACCTATTATACCACCACCAGCAGTCGAAGATCCACTGACATTACCACTGCCACTGCCAAGTTCACATGGTAAATCAGCATGACCATATGCAGATCCACCCTCTGCATGACCACCATTATAAATGCCATCGCCCCCTTTACCACCATGCCCACCTCCACCACTAAGCCCACTGCTTAACATTTTTCCTTGCCCAATTCCACCTCGGCAACCTGCAAACAGAAGAAACTTAAAATTGTATAATAGCTAGCAAAAGTTGTGTCAATAATAAAGAAAAAGAATCTCCAAAAAACAGTACATGTATGCATTAAATTCCAATAAACCAACCAGTATGATTTCAAATACATGTGGTTGTTCAATCTGGATTATTTATTCATTATACCGTTTCAAATAAAATATATATTTTTCACTATACCCCTCATGGCCAACTGATAGAGAAATACCCCTCACGGCCAACTGATAGAGAATTAAGCCAGCTTGTCTCAAATCAGACAACCGCAAATCAAGGTTAGTTATTTGGAGTCAATTTCATACTGCCCTAGCCCTAATGAGTAGTGTTTGGGAGTTCACTCTTGTTGTGGTCATTTTCTGTTTCTTGTCAAGGGTGCGCACGTAACTGTTTCTTCTCAAGGGTTATCTGCGTGTTCGAGAAAAAAAAAAGAAAGAAAATTCACAAACCTAACAAATTCATGCCTAGCATGACAAATTTAGCGAATACGCCAGACTGGCCATGAATGAGGAATAGTAGTCATGAAGTAGTAGTTTTGTGAGAAGCCAACTCAAAATAGAGGTGGCCTGGTGTATTTGGATTTGGAAAATGGACACAAACTGTCTTAGGTCTGTGACTATTAGCCCAAAATATTGGTAGTTTTGTTGACATTTACTATAGTTCGCAAATATATAGTTATCAAAAGCTTGGACGTGTCTTTGTCCAGCGGAAAAAAAAAAACTGAGAATTGAATGCTTTGAATCCATGGAATGAGAGAGAAAAGCATGAACTAAGCTATTTGTATGCACCACCACCACCAAGGGCCACAAAAAAGATTATTTAAATTATGTATAACAGTATAAGAAAGGTAGATTAGTAATAGTAGCAAAATAAGAACAATATTTATGGTATTGCTGCCAAATATCCTTATATCCTTAATTTTTTACACTAAACATTTGGAACATTCTATAAGATATATTTTTGAAAGGCAGCCTATTATAAGATATATTTGTTGCTACAACATTATCGTCCCAGAGCAAAACAATAAACAGGTCATGATTATCAGTTGCAAGAGATTTTTTTTTAACAGAGCAATGGTGTAAGGTAGCTATCATGGAAGATCTACTACATATATATATATTTTTTTACTTTGGGAATACATACATTAACTCCGCCTATGTTGTCTCAACATAGCAAGTCTCAAGCCCTGGTAAAGGATGAGGGTTGTGATAGGCGTGGCGAGCCAACGTTAAATCTAGCCATTCTAATGGAGATGAAACCCGAAAGAAAACCGTTGGGACGTAACCCTCTTAGCGACGCGCCATATCGGAACCTGGGTATGGTGTTAAATGGGCAAGGGCCGGGTCAGCACCCCCTTGGTGGCGCGCCGTGTCGCGATCTGGGCATGGTGTCAAGTGGGCAAGGATCGGGTCATCGCTTCCTTAGTGGCGCGCTACATCGGCGCCCGGATGTAGTGAAAAATGAGCAAAGGTCTTAACATCTAAGTCGACGGGTGCGAAGGGTAAGGAAGCTAGTCGAACCAACTAGGATCTGTTTAGGTATTTGAAATGTAGGGTCGCTTACAGGTAAGTTAAGAGAATTAGTTGATACCGTGACTAGGAGGCTGTTAGTCGCTGAATTCTCACTCTTGGCAGTAGGAGAATTCTTACTCTCATCGAGAGAGGATGACACTAGGAGTTGGGGCAATTTTCTTGTCTATTTCTCACACAAGCTCACACAAATGCCATACCCACCCAAGGGGTTGGGGTTACATATTTATAGGCTGCTAGCCAGCCAAGCATATGCCAAGATGCTAGTTTAAGATGCTAGTCTAAGATGCTAATATGCTGTCCTAGCTAAGATGCTGTCCTCTAGTCTAAGATGCTGTCCTCTAAGATGCTGTCCTCTAGTCTAAGATGCTGTCCTAAAAACAGAAAAACAGCCACAAGGACCATGACCATGTGAGCATCATAGCCCCACAAAGACCAGCTACACATGAGACTTATCCATCATTCTCCCCCTAAGTCTTGTGCGTCGTCTTGTGGGAGAGTTGAACCATCCCGGTCCTGGAGCAGAGCTCAAGGAACTTGATCCTCCCAAGGGGCTTGGTGAGCAGGTCCGCAAGCTGGTCCTTGGTGTTGATGTAGCTCGCCTTGATGCTCCCTTCCTCCAAACAGCCTCTGATGAAGTGGTACCTCACCCGGATGTGCTTGCTGCGTTCGTGGAACACGGGGTTCTTTGCCAGGGCCAGAGCGGACTTGCTGTCCACCCTGAGCTCCACCGCTCTAGTGTCTCTGCCGAGGAGATCACCAAGCAGTCGAGCGAGCCAGAGCGCCTGAGTCGAAGCGGTGGAGGCCGCTATGTACTCGGCCTCGCAGCTGGACAGGGCCACCACCTGCTGCTTGACCGACTGCCAGCTAACGAGGCACTTGCCGAGGAAGAAGAGGATCCCGCTCGTGCTCTTGCTGGTGTCGATGTCGCCGGCGTGGTCGCTGTCGCTGTACCCGACGAAGTGTGCCGCCCCAGGGCACCTCGGGTAGTAGAGGCCGTGGTCGAGAGTCCCCGCAACGTAGCGGATGATCCTCTTCACAGCCTGCTGGTGCTCCGTCGTCGGTCGCTGCATGAACCGACTAACGTAGCCGACGGAGAATGCCAAGTCCGGCCGTGTGTGGGCGAGGTAGCGAAGGCTCCCCACAAGACGCCGGTACTGCGTAGCGTCCACCTCCTCCGTCGTGCTGTCGCGGCTCAGCTTCAGCCTCTCCTCCATCGGAGTGAGAGCTGGGTTGCAGTCGGTGAGCCCAGCTAGCTCAACGACGCGCTTGGCGTAGGCGGTCTGTCGAAGCGTGATCCCAGAGTCATCCTGGTGTACCTCGATTCCCAGGTAGAAGGAGAGAGGCCCCAGGTCACTCATCTGGAAGGTGGCCTTCATCTCTTCCTTGAATGCCGCCACCTCCGCATCCTTGGTGCCGGTGATCACCAAGTCGTCGACGTAGACACCCACCAGCAGGGCATTACCTCCATTGCCCCGTCGGTAGATGGCCGCCTCGTGCGGGCTTTGCTCGAAGCCCATCCCCTTTAGCGTGGAATCCAGCTTGGCATTCCACGCCCTCGGTGCCTGCCGTAAGCCATAGAGGGCCTTGCGCAGGCGGAGCACCTTGCCCTCCTTGCCGGCGATCGCAAATCCCGGCGGCTGGTGCACGTAGACCTCCTCCTTCAAGTCGCCGTTAAGGAACGCCGACTTGACGTCCATGTGATGAACACGCCAGCCCTCCTGGGCAGCTAGCGCAAGGAGGAGTCGCACGGACTCCATCCGTGCCACGGGAGCAAAGGCGTCGTCGAAGTCGACCCCCTCCTGCTGCACGAAACCTCGTGCCACCAAGCGAGCCTTGTGCTTGACGATGGCACCGGCTTCATCCCTCTTCAGCTTGTACACCCACTTAAGGGTGATCGCGCGATGACCACGAGGAAGGGCAGCAAGCTCCCAGGTGCGGTTCTTCTCAACCGCATCCATCTCCAACTGCATCGCGGCGCGCCATGCCGCGTGTCTCTCGGCCTCTGCGAACGACCGAGGCTCGCTGTCGTCACACGCAAGGTGCAACTGCGCCTCCAGGTCCTCCAGGTCGTGAGGCACCAGTCCCGGCACCGGCTGGTCGCCGAGAAGGTTCTCCACCGTACGGTACCGCAACGGCTCACCGTCGTGGTACGCGTCGACGCGCTCCTCGTCGTGAGAGAGCGGAGTAGCGAGCTCAACCGGGCCGTGCTCGACACGAGCTGGTGGTGGAGTAGACGTGCCCGGAGTGGTGCCTGTCGGTGCTGGAGTGCGTGGCGTTGCCGGCTGTGGTGGAGCCGGCGAAGAGCTCATCGCAGCCGAGGTCCTGGCTGGAGAGCGTGGTGCTGTCGGAGTAGCAGGTGCCGGGGTCGGTGGAGGCTCGGAGACTGGGGTAGACGCGCTTGCCGAAGAAGAACTGCCTACTCCCCCAGTTCCCTCGAAGTGGACGTACTCGACAGTGAAGTCGTCGTACGTCGGAGCTGAGCCGTCGTCCACTGCCTTGTCCCACGCCCATCCTCGCCCTTCGTCGAACACAACGTCGCGCGCCGTGCGCACACGCTGTGTCTTCGGGTCGAGGATGCGGTAGGCCTTCGAGCCCTCCGCGTAGCCGATGAACACTCCCGGAGTGCTCCTGTCGTCGAGCTTGCTGATGTGGCCAAGCTCCTTGGCGAATGCGAGGCAGCCGAAGACCCGCAAGTGGGAGACCGCCGGCTTGCGCCCATGCCAAGCCTCGTACGGCGTCCTGCCGTCGAGCGCCTTGGTAGGCGAGCGGTTGAGGATGTAGACGGCCGTCACCACCGCCTCTCCCCAGAAGATAGCCGGCATCCCCCTCTGCTTGAGGAGGGCCCGAGCCATCCCCACAACCGTCTGGTTGCGCCGCTCGACGACGCCGTTCTGCTGCGGGCTGTACGGCGCGGAGTAGTGGCGCTGAATGCCCTCGTCAGCGCAGTACGACGCGAATTCAGCCGCCGTGAATTCGCCGCCGTTGTCGGTGCGCAGCACGCGCAGCTTGCGGCCGCACTCCGCCTCCGCAGCAGCCTGCGCGCGTCTGATGGCGTCCGCAGCCTCTCCCTTGCTGCCGAGGACCATCACCCACATGTAGCGGGAGAGGTCGTCGACGAGCAGCAGGAAGTAGCGTCGTCCTCCCGGTGTGGCCGGTGTCACCGGGCCACACAAGTCCCCGTGCACGAGCTCGAGCCTCTCCTTGGCTCGAAAGCTCGCCCGCTGGGGAAAGGGGAGTCGCCTCTGCTTCGTCAACACGCAGACGTCGCAGAGCTGCTCCACATGGTCGAGGCACGGCAGGCCTCGCACCATCTCCGTGGCACTGAGCCGCTTCAGGGCCTCAAAGTGAAGGTGCCCGAAACGCTCGTGCCACTGCCACGCCTCGTCGTCCCGACGAGCAGCGAGACAGAGGGGTTGTGCCACCTGCACGTTAAGGACGTAGAGTCGATTTGCGCTTCTGGATACCTTGGCAAGAAGGCGACGGCGACGATCCCAAATCCTCATGACTCCGTCCTCAACCACCACGCGCGAACCGTTCTCATCCAGCTGTCCCAAGCTGATGATGGAGTTCCTCAACGCGGGGATGTAGTAGACTCCGGTGAGCAGCCTGTGCTCACCAGACACGGCGGTGAAGATGATGGAGCCGACGCCCTTGATCTCCACGCCAGAGGCATCCCCAAACTTGACGGAGCCTCGGACGCTAGAGTCAAGCTCGGTGAAGAACTCCCGTCGACCGGTCATGTGATGGGTGGCGCCGGTGTCGAGGCACCACCCGTCAGTCTTGTCGTTGCCGGAGCTGTCGCCGAGGAGGGCGTGTGCTTTTGGCTCGTCAAGGTGGAGGAGAGCCGCTGCGGCCGGTGCCGCTGGAGGTAGCTCGATGCTGGCATGTGCCATGAACAGAGCCGGCTCCTCCTCCGCCTGTGCGACGTGGGCCTGGCCGCGTCGTGGCTGTCGACAGTCCTTGGCCCAATGGCCAAGCTGGCCGCAGTTGCGGCAGGTGTCGTCTCGTGCCGGCTTGTGCCTGCCGGCGGCGCCGCCCTGGGCGCCTCCGCGGACATCACCCTCGGCACGTCCTCGCGCCCCGGCCTGGGCGTCTCTGCGCGCCTTGCGCGGCTTGCCACGCTTGCGGCCGCCTGTCGCGGAAGAAGGCTCCCCCTTCCTCCGGTCACCCTGGCTGGCAAGCCACTGCTCCCGAGTGAGAAGGAGCTTCCCGCCAGTGGTGATGGGCCCCGAGAGGGACTGTGGCTCATCACTATCGACGACCTTGAGGCGACCTATCGCCTCCTCGATCGACATCGTGGAGAGATCCAGCAGCGACTCGATCGAGCGAGCCATCTGCTTGTACTTCTCGGGGACGCAGCGGAAGAGCTTTTCGACAGCTCTCTCCTCACCGTAGGTGTCGTCGCCGAACTGCACCATCTTCTGCAACAGAGTGTTGAGACGGAGAGCAAAGTCATCAACGTCCTCACCTGGCTTGAAGGCCAGGTTCTCCCACTCCTTGCGAAGTGCCTGCAGTGTGGACTTACAGGCGCGGTCGCTGCCGATGCGTGCCGCAGCGATGGCGTCCCAAGCCTCCTTGGCAGTCCGCTTGCTGGTAAGCGAGAACTGCATCTCGGGCGGGACTGCAGCGATGAGAGCATCCAGCGCCCGTCGATCTAGGTCGTAGTCGACGTCGCCGTACCGGACTGCCTCCCACATGTGCCGCACCTGGAGCTTTACCCTCATCACCGCAGCCCACTCGACGTAGTTGGTCTTGGTGAGGGTAGGCCACCCACCGCCGGGACCGACGTCCCTGACAACAGCCTGGAGCCCGTGGTAACCACGGTACCGATCCGGGGAGAGAGTCATGCTGCCTGTGAAGGCCGCGCTCTCCATCGACCCGTCGGTACCGATCCGGGGAGAGAGAGCCACGCTGCCTGTGAAGGCCGCGCTCTCCATTGACCCGTCCGCCACCGTTGCCGTGCGCGCCTCCTCCAGGAGCGCCACCGGCGCGTCCGCGCCTGTCTGGGCTGCCGCCGCGCTCGTGGGCGTGCGCGGCTGCCCCAGGAGCGCCACCGCCGTGCGCGCCTCCTCCAGGAGCGCCGCCAGCGCGTCCGCGCCTGTCTGGGCTGCCGCCACGCTCGTGGACGTGCGCGGCTGTCCACTGCGCCGCCCGCGCTCGCGCTGCCTCCCTCTCTAGCAGCTCGAGGTCCGCGTCGGCGGTGTCGTCAGCGGAAATGGAGCTGCCGATGCTGCCGCGCAGAGCCTCGACCTCCGCCGCCGCCGCACGCGCTGCATTCGCCGCCGCCGCTGCTTCCGCCTCCGCTCTGGCTGCTGCCAGCTCCGCCGCTGCTAGCCTCGACGCCCTTGCCGCCGCCGCAGCGGTCTCTGCCGCCGCTCGCTCGCGTTCCTCTGCCGCGGCAAGTTCGGCCTCCTGCCGACGCTGCGTGCTCGAGGCGACCGAGCGCTGAGACTGCTCTGCGGACATGACGCGCTACCGGGGGGCTGCTGCATGGGGAGAGGGCTGCTTCAGACGAGCTGGGAGAGGAGTGAACAGGAGCGGCCGGAGGAGCTGCTGCTGCCAACAACTGGGGCTGTTGTGGGGCTGGGAGAGAAGATGAGCAAGAGATGCTCAGGCTACAGGATAATACGGCTCTGATACCAGTTGTTAGTCGCTGAATTCTCACTCTTGGCAGTAGGAGAATTCTTACTCTCATCGAGAGAGGATGACACTAGGAGTTGGAGCAATTTTCTTGTCTATTTCTCACACAAGCTCACACAAATGCCATACCCACCCAAGGGGTTGGGGTTACATATTTATAGGCTGCTAGCCAGCCAAGCATATGCCAAGATGCTAGTTTAAGATGCTAGTCTAAGATGCTAATATGCTGTCCTAGCTAAGATGCTGTCCTCTAAGATGCTGTCCTCTAGTCTAAGATGCTGTCCTAAAAACAGAAAAACAGCCACAAGGACCATGACCATGTGAGCATCATAGCCCCACAAAGACCAGCTACACATGAGACTTATCCATCAGAGGCGTGTAAATATATTATGCGTTCAAGAGACTAAATGGAAGGGTCAAAAGGCGAAGGAGGTGGACAATATAGGTTTCAAGTTTTGGTACACAGGGACAGTCGCGAATAGAAATGGAGTAGGAGTTTTGATTGATAAGAGCCTCAAGAATGGTGTGGTGGGAGTGAGAAAGCAAGGAGATAGGATTATCTTAGTCAAGCTTGTCGTTAGTGATATGTCTTGAATGTAATTAGTGCGTATGCCCCCCAAGTAGGCCTCGACGAGAGTGCTAAGAGACAGTTCTAGGAAGACTTAGATGGCCTGATTAGAGCTGTACCTAGTAGTGAGAAGCTTTTTATAGGAGATCTTAATGGGCATGTAGGTACTACAAGCGTAGGTTTCGAGGCAGTTTATGGAGGTTTTGCGTATGGTAGTAGGAAACAGGAGGGAGAGGAAGTTCTGGACTTCGCGGTAGCTTTTGACCTGATGATAACCAACACTTTCTTTAGAAAGAGAGAATCTCATCTAGTGACCTTCAGTAGCGGACAACACTCTAGCCAGATTGACTTTGTCCTCGCAAGAAGAAAGAACAAACGAGCATGCTTGGGTTGCAAGGTGATATCAGGGGAGTATGTTGTTTCTCAACATAAGCTTTTGGTGGCAGACTTTCGTTTTCAGGTGCGTGCCCATAGGGATAAACAAGCTAAGATTGAAAGAACAAGGTGGTGAAAACTAAAAGGGAAGACGTCAGAGGTATTCAGGGAAAGAGTAATCAAAGAGGACTCTTGGAAGGAAGAAGAGGACATAAACATGTGGGAGAAGATGTCATCCAACATTCGGAAGGTGGCATCAGAGGTGTGTGGAGTAACCAAAGGAAGTGGAGGCGAGGCTAAAGATACTTGGTGGTAAAACGAGGAAGTCCAAAGGGCTAGTAAGGAGAAGAAAGAATGCTATAGACGCTTGTACCATGACAAGAGTGTGGACAGCATAGAGAAGTACAAGGTGACAAAGAAGACTGCAAAGCGAGCTGTAAGTGTGGCAAAGAGTAGAGCGTACGAGGATCTTTACCAACATTTGAGTACGAAGGAATGAGAGAAAAACATTTATAGGATGACTAGGGTTCATGAGAGAGACAAGGGACTTCAACCAAGTTAAGTGCATTAAGGATGAAACGGAGCATCTCTTGGTGAAGGAGGATGAGATCCGACATCGATGGCAAGAGTATTTTGACAAATTGTTCAATGGTGAGAATACGGACACAACCTTTCAGTTGAATGACTCTTTTGATGACACCAATAGGCGCTTTGTGCGGAGAATCCAAGAATATGAGGTCAGAGAGGCGTTGAAAATGATGAAAGGAGGTAAGGCGATGGGACCGGATGGTATCTCAATCGAGGTGTGGATATGCCTCGGGGACATATCTATAGTATGGCTAACCAAGCTGGTCAACCATATTTTTCGATCGAACAAGATGCCTGACGAGTAAAGGAAAAGTATATTGGTACCGACAACAACAACAACAAAGCCTTTAAGTCCCAAACTTAAAGCTATGAGAGAGAGTTATCGAACATCGCTTGAGAGCAATAACGTGGGTCTCTATGAACCAATTTGGTTTCATACCCGGAAGATCAACCATGAAAGCCATTTTCTTAATAAGACAAGTTATGGAGCGGTATAGAGAGAAGAAGGATCTACACATGATTTTTATTGACTTGGAGAAGGCTTATGATAAAATACCAAGGAATGTTGTGTGGTGGGTTTTGGACAAACATAAAGTCCCAACGAAATACGTCAGGCTCATTAAGGACATGTACAACAATTTTGTGACTAGTGTTCGAACAAGTGATGGAGACATGGATGACTTCCCGATTAGGATAGGACTACATCAACGGTCAGCTTTGAGCCCTTATCTGTTTGCCTTAGTGATGGATGAGGTCACAAGAGACATACAAGGGGACATCCCTTCGTGTATGCTTTTCGCGGACGATGTAGTGCTAGTTGATGAAAGCCGGACAAGATTGAATCAGAAACTGGAGTTATGGCGGGAGACTTTGGAGTCCAAAGGTTTTAGACTCAGTAGAACTAAAACTAAGTATATGAGATGTGATTTCGGCACTACTACTCAGGAGGAGGAAGCTAGTTTGGATGGTCAAGTAATGTCTAGGAAGGATACCTTTCGATATTTATGATCAATGCTACAGAGAGATAGGGATATTGATGAAGATGTTAGCCATAGAATCAAAGCAGTGTGGATGAAGTGGCGCCAAGCATCTGGTGTCCTATGTGACAAAATGGTACCACAGAAGCTAAAAGGCAAATTTTATAGGACGGCGATTAGACCTGCTATGTTGTATGGTGCAGAATGTTAGCCTACGAAAAGACGACATGTTCAACAGATAAGTGTCGCGGAAATGCGTATGTTGCGTTGGATTTGCGGTCATACAAGAAGGGATCGAGTTCGGAACGATGATATACGTGATAGATTATGGGTAGCACCAATTGAAGAAAAGCTTGCCCAACACCGGTTGAGATGGTTTGGACATGTCCAACGAAGACCTCCAGAGGCACCGGTGCGTAGTGGAATCCTAAGCCAGGATAGTAACGTGAAAAGAGGCAGAGGAAGATCGAAGTTGACTTGGGTAGAAGTAATAAAAGGAGACTTGAAAGGATGGAATATACCCAAAGACTTAGCCTTAGATAGGAGTGCTTGGAAAACAACTATTCACGTGCCTGAACCTTGATTGCTTCTGCTGGGTTTCAACTCTAGCCTACCCCAACTTGTTTGGGACTTAGCTTTGATGTTGTTGATGGGAATACATACATTAAGGAGTCACTTCCCCCTTCCCATTAGAGCCCTTCCCTATTCCTAGTGTCGCTATGTATTTTCCCCATGGAGTTACCTTTCAATGCAGTCACTACTCACAGCAATATAATCAGCAATAGTATCACCAAACTCTTTAAAGCTACAAGATTAGCGAAAACAGACACATTAACAAAAAGAAAAGGGAAATTTGTCTAGGTGGCACTATATTTCCGAGATTTTGTATGTACGACACAGAATTTTTTTTCAAATGTGACTGTAGACTCTGTCGTTTATCCCATTTTAATACCATTTAATCGGCCATTTATCCCGTTTAAATGGCCGCTCCCCCCCCCCCCCCCCCCCCCCGGTACAATTCAATATAAGTGTTATTCATAGCAATAAATTTGTATGAATGAAAATCTTTAAAACCTTACAAGACTACAAAAAACGAACACATTAACAATGAGATCAGTGGAAATATTACAGTGCATTGCTGTAAATTTTGGATCATGCATACTTTGATACAAATTTATGAAGTATTAACCAAATAATCAATGTTCCATTCAGTAAACTGAAAGCAATACAAGCAAAAAAAAAGGACAGTTTCGTACAACCTTAAGAATTTTAAGATATTTTATTGGTCTGAGGTTTAAAAGGCCAGCCAATGTAGTTACTCAAAGTGCCTAATCTAATTAGATATAGCATAACAAAGTTCAAAGAGAATAGATATGCATCCTCCAATTCAAGGCCCGTAGTTCAGCAGTACAGACTCAAAAGTCAAAACTAAAATAAGTAAGCAGACTGTGATACCCTGACCAAGTAACTGAAATCTGATAATGGGACTATTCCAAAACTTGTCTATAACAGAACTGCCATGTGGCTTGTGGCATTCTGCATAGTCAGTGGCCACAAAACATGATAGTAAACTTTCTTCTTTCCTCGTCTTACTTTCCTTTTTGTATGTGCTCTCCTCCCTCTTTTGGGTTATTTAAATTTATCTTATTGCTGTGAGGACCTCCCTCACAGTTCTTCCGTAAAAAGAAATGATCATACCTAGTCCAGTAGCACTTATGGTCCCAGAAGTCTGCACAGTGACACTTCTCGCTCTGTTAAAATTAATGACAGTTCCTTGCACAAGGCCAGAAATATCAATATCTTCAACGCGGCATATCTGCATTACAAAAGCCACCATGGGTTACAAGTAAAACTAAAAGGTAATCAAGGTAATAATATACAGAGCAAAATGTACCAGAAAATTGAAACTTATTGCATGGTGGTGCCATCTAAGTCCCTAAACCCCCTGTTTGGCAGAGCTTCAGCTCCAACAATTATTGAAGCTGGACTAGCTCCAAGAATCCATGGAGCTTTAGCCGGGGAGCATCGAGGGTGTTTGGGCAAACCATGTTTGTTTTCATTTTACATGAAAAAACAGAGATTTGAATCACTCTATTTTTTAGCAAACAAACTCATGATGTTATGTGAAGCTGAGAGCGCTGTCAAATTAGGCTTTAAAATGTATATTTGAGTCCCTAAACTTGTTAATGAAGCACTCAAGGTCAAAGTCTTCCTAATCAACATGAACTTGCCTGTCAAGTTTAGAGACCTAGACTGACATCATGGGACAAGTTTAAGCACTGCAAATGCATTTTATTTTAAAAGAAATAGATAGAATATCACAACATGAGGAAATTTACTAACTTAGGAGAATTAATAGTACACCTGTAAAGTAAAAGACAATGAAGAGTTCAAGTTGCAATCCTCAGGTGGATGAAAGATTTCCATAGGGGCAACTCTCATCTTCACAGTTCAGTTTTGGGGCCCTGGTGTTGCCACAAAATCTCATTAATCATTCACCAATGAGAAAAACAATAAAAAGAGAGTATTTAACACAAAATCTGAAGGTGATAAGTTACATCTCGTCACGACTTCCATTTATAAAGTGGGCCCCTTAGAACAGCTCCAGGTCCAACCTGAAAGAAAAGAATTACTTATTAATTACTATAATGTTCTTCGAATGGCTAAAAATATCACAGTCTAACTGCGACAATGAAATATTGAACTGGACCAGTCAAAGACCTATGACAACATATTTCCCATATTATGGCTATACTAGCACACAGCCTCCAAGGAAAGCAAGAAATAGAATTTTGATTGCTTCAGTTATGGAAAGCAACATGATCATCTCAAGAGGCTTTTAAACTTTGAACCATCTAAATTCAGCATCTTAACTTAGATAAGTAAATAGCAGAGCAAAGAATAAAAACAAAACAGCCAAATCCTGTAAAAAAATGCCAACGAGTGATCGAGTTCCAAATAACAGGACTAATTTTATTTGAGAATTTAAGATATAAAAGATTGTCCAACCTGTCCACAACCAATAGGAATGTGCTAAGAAAGGCACAACAGGCATGCAATACGATACAGATAGAATAATTTCAGATAGATTGTGGACAAACAAAACAGAAAAGCATTTTGATGTACCAATATGTTGTAAAACAGTGATAAAATAAGGCGCTGTGCCTCTATTGTATCTCCTTGACCAGATAAATTTAGAACTCCTTGACCATGAATCCCTAGATTAGCATTAGAATGTATCACAGACTGCTTCCTGAAAAAGCATGTGAAAAAAAATATCATGTAGAGTAAAGGCGGACAGAAAAAGGATGTAGCATGCGTTACAGTTGTCTACAGTACCTTCAGAACTATCAAATTGCTACCTTCTAATAATGAAGTTCCCACAGCCTAATTCTCGGCCACCATCAATAGTCATTCTTGAGTTCCACATAAGGAGCATCTTTACCGACATTCGTAAAGCACCAAAGACCTGAATTTGATTGAAAAAATGGAGTGGTATCCATACAACATACAAAATGTTATATAGCCAAAAGTGCAGAAAATGACAGGAAATCAAAAGCAAAAAAGAACCTTGATTGTGGAATCACTCATAAGAAGTTCCTCAGCCAGCAGCTCAAATTCTGAATATGGATAATGTGTCAGGCCAAAAGTTAGAGTAGAACCAGCTAAAAGAATCTGTCCTTGAGCCTGAAAATAGGAAGCATTTAAGAAAATGACAGTAGAAGGGAGGAAACTTTTAGTGAAATAAACTAAAAATCTACAGATTCAGAATTAATTTCAGACTACTTATACCACACTAACAACTGGTAGTACTCTATCGATCTCAAAAGAAAGCAAGCACACCAGCTGGCAATGACAATGTGCATTATCTACCTGTTATATATGCAGCACTAACTCATGCAGATGTACTCCCTAGTCCCTCCAGCCACAAAAAGTGACCCTTTGGAGAGCATGCAGTCAAAAGTTCGACCTACAATATCTTAACACCCCATTTGGATGTTGGCATTCAGCAAGGAATTGAGTAATTGGAATCGTATATCTTCAATACCACGGTTTTGGATGTTTTGGAATTGGATCTTGGAATTTGACTCCCAATTCCAAACGGTATTCTCGGTACACAAAACAAGCAGCCACCAATACGGACCTGTGAGGCTTGGTTTTGGGTAGAATCGTTGAGTGGCGGCTTCTTGCGCGCGAAGGCGGCAGGCGCGGGACCGGCAGCTTCTCCCGCTCTCGCTCCAGCACTGGTTCCTTCTCCCGCCCCGGCAGCTCGTGCCCCGTCTCCGCGCACCGCCACCAGCCCACCACCGGTGTCCTCCCAGGTTGGTTCCCCCAGAAGGAAGGCGAGCGCCTCCCCTCCGCCCTCACTGCCGAGCAGGGCGGGGTCGCCGTTGCGCGCCGCGGGTGGAGGACCGACGCGTGGAGGGGTCGGGGTCGCCATGCGCATGCAACGGGTGGGGATCACCAGGCGCGCAGAACAGGGACGGGGTCACCAGGAGCGGAACAGGGCAGGGTTGCTGGTGCATGGAGCGGGCGGGGTCGCCGGGGCGTGGAAGAGCAGGGGCGTGGAGGGCCTCGCCGGCCAAGGGGAAGAAGAGGGACGGATGTGGGTTCTGATTTCCAAGGAACAATTTACATACACCCAAACGCGTGGAAACGGAACCACAGTCGAATACCATTCCAGCGTCTCATTGATTTGGAAACTCAATTCCGTTGACCCAATTCCATTGCCAACATCCAAACGGAGCCTAATATGTATTTAGATCTGTCAAATGAAAATGGTATATAACTATATCTTATAGATTTTGTAAGTCTCACAAAAGACTCTCAAAATATCATTCTTTTCTTTTGTTCTAAACATATATTTTAGTAGAAAACAATGATCAGAGTTATGGGTTTTGGGGGGATAATGTGCATGCCTAGCATGCCATTTTTTTGTGATTTGTGACTGGAGGGTCTATGTATGGCTATGGCCTAAAATGTTAACAGAAAGTACAGACAAGCCCCAGAATAACAGCACTCCCCCTATCTATGTAAGAAAGACACAAAGAGAAACAAAGCTAACACCTTCCTGAAAAAAATATTTTGTGACTTTTCTGTGAGTTCATCTCCAGAAAACAAAACAAGTGCAATGCTTGAAACAAAATTGTATGGCTACACTATCAATAAAGAATTCAGCCACAGACCTGAATACGGCTCCAGCGTAAGGGAAGAGAAACTTTGGCACGATTTCTGATAAAAACATTTGTCCAGAGTGGCTCATATGGGGGATCTAGAAAAACTGTATCAGTTTGTGTGCTCAAGTTATTGTTGCTAACAGTAATACTCTTAGGTACTGCTTCATAAAGTGTTCCAGCTGCTCCAGCATTGTCTGAGCATCCTGAACTCTTCCCCCCTGTACACGAACAACAACAAAGCCTATTAGTCCCAAAAAAAAAACTTGGTATTGGCTACTGATGAAACCCAACAAGAGCCACCAAAAAGGAGGATAAGAAAAGTAAAAGGGTGTTATTGGTAACCATAATAACAGTAATAGTAGATCACGAAAAAAGGGAAAAATTAAACACTCAAATTATTAGGTCAAGAAGCTTGAACAGACCCTGTACTGTCCATCAACCAGCTACTATAGGTATACCGGACTACAGTTGTTACCTCCATCGTTGCAACATTGTATATAGAATAATAGATCGGAAGTAAGAATGTATGAGGTAAGGAGAGCAGTAGCAGATAAATGGGTCAATAACTTCACTACAATGAACTAAACACAGGTAACCCATTTGAAAAATATGCAGTCACTGACGCAAAAGAAAACCAAGTAAATTACCATGAACAAAAATTTGTGCATTATCATGCCTACTGAAAACATCGATGGAAACACGTCCTCCACCTCCACCAGCTAAACCATTGCCTCCACAAGCACTTATTTTGCCACCTCCTCGCCTGGTTCAAATAAGGTATCAGAAAGGGAGTGACTGAATATGTACAATCTTTAGGAAATGAATTTAACCAAAAATAGATTCCTTGTCAAGATACACAGGTGAACCGCATATCATTTTAATAATAAGAACCAGAAAAGAAGTCTACATCAGAACGTAGAAACATTCAGGCTATGGAAGGACATGAGTTTCAAATGTCAAACTGCAAGGGAAGAAATGTCGAAAAAAAGGATTGCAACAACACATAATTCTCCATCCATCATAAACTGACTCAAATTATCATTCTACCCCTTCTATTTCAACCAGAAAGGCAATTTTGTTGCTATACCAGACCTGATACAGAGATACAAATGTATTGGGCCTCTACTTACTATCAACAATGTACTAGAAGATTAGGTTGTCAGCAGACTAGCTCACTGTTCTCTAGTGTATCAATTGTTTCATTCATGTCAAGCTACCTCTGATTTCCTAAAAAGTACTTAGGGTTAACATCAACTTAGTCACTGACCATGTTACATTGCCAAATAATTACTCAAAAAAAGGTGCGACTACCTTCAGCACACCAAACAATTCAACTGATGGGAGTACAGTGGCTATTATTTATATGATGATGACAAACAAATGGTGGTCATGTCTTGATTCAGCACTACTTGTATAGCACCCATTGCCATGCATTGTTTTGAGTGCATGCTGAGTTTAAATCTGAGCTCAAGTTTATGAATTATCAGCATTATAAAATCAGTCTAACTGTGCCACTAGAAAAAACACAATGTGAGATTGTTTATTTTCACTACGAAAACATGATATTCCATATGCTACTTATGTTTATCAATGAAGTACTGTAAGCAGAACATAAACTTCAAATCTTTACCATCCAAAAACCTCAAGCAAGTTCCTTTATGTATTTGTACTAAATGACCACACTGCAAACGATATGTTATACAGCTTTACACAAACTGTCTCTGCTTGAAATCCCGATTGAGCCCAGAAAGGACAGAACCTAGTATAGCTCTCTTCATTTTTCATTGCAATGACATTTCATTCTTCCATCAAATCAACTAGCTCAAATGTCTAGTTAACAGCTCAAAACGGAATAGGAACTAGTAGTAGGAAGTAATAAGAAGTGAGAAATGTGCCATGAAACCAATGCAATATATACCCACATTGTGGAAGCCTTCAGATAGATGCTCCCCCCAGAGCCACCCCCACCCTTGGTGCCACCGTCTCCACCATCAGCAAGAACTGTTCCATTCATCACAATCTCGTCAGCGAATAACCACACGACACCGCCACCCCCACCACCATAGTCCTTCTCGACGGTAGTGGATCCCCCTTTGCTCCCATAGTTATTTGGAGTCTTCAGTGCAGACCAAGCGTAGGAATCACCGCCCCATGAGTCCTCCTGCGCCTGCCCCTTCTTAACAAGCAGCTGGCGCCACGGCCGCCATGTCCACCGCCATCCCCATACGTCCCGGTGGGTACACCACTGGTCTGGTCGGGCGGGTCACCGCCGAGCGCGGTGGTGTCGATAGCTGCGTCGTCGCCGAGCGTGATGTTGGCCGCTGCGAGGGAGACCCACCCGGCCACGACGCGGGCCCTGTTCCCGAGTAGGAGATCACCGGAGAGGTTGGCAGAGACGACGCACCCGGGCCGCTCGCAGGTGACCGCGACGCCGTCGAGGATTACGAGGCTGCCGCTGCCGCTGATGAACACCCCGCCTCCCAGCTTCACCGACTCATGGACCACGCACTGGGTGTCAAGGTCTCCCACGCCGCGGAGGTCCCCGGCGCAGGTCGCCGCCGGGGCCGCCGGCGGTGGCGGCAGCGCGGGGGGCGGGGGCGGCGTGTAGTCGTGGAACGTAAGGATCGAGTATTCGTCCGCGCCGGGGGGCTCCCCCCGATCGAAACCTCCTAGACTAGGGCCTGGGGCCCCCGATGCGACGGCGAGGAGGGCAAGGAGGAGGAGAAGGAAGCCAGTGGCGGGGGAAGGGAATGTGGAAGGCCATGGGGTGGGAAGCATCAGAGCTCCAGCGCCGCGGGTTTGTGATAAGGACAAGGCAGGGATTAGTGCGGCGGCGGCGGCTGATCGCCGGCGACGGCGAGGTGGGAGGTCGGGGCTCGGGTTTGGTGATGGTTCGGCCTCCGCTCCGCTGGGGCTTGTTTGCTTTCCACTCTTCTCTTCCGTTAGCGAATTGGGGATGGCAGCGGGGGCCGTCGGTTTTGCTTTAAGATTCGAGATAGTAGGTGGGCCTTTGTTCGGTGGGGGGTGGGGCCACCGGGGCAGAGAGACATGCGCACGATGAGGGCGGCGTTTCGATTTATGGAAATGGAAGCTGGAGACTGTGTTTACGGAGGCTTTTTCCTCGGTACGGTTATAAAAGTTCGTATTTATACATAAGTCTCTATATATACAATTAAAAAGTTTATAGACTAATTGTTCACTGGCAGACGAAACAATCCGCGCGGTCCCTGCGTTGCCCGCCCGCTTCCACCGCGATGCGTCAGCACCATAGAAAAGGAAACAACAATCCCTCTCACGATCTCCTCCTCAGTGACACCGCCTCCTCTGCCTCGAGGTGCGACGACGCCGCCTCCACCTCCTCGCGGTTCATCGGCCCAACGGCAGCAAGGACCCATCGATACCGGCACGGCTCTAACTCACGACACGGAGCGACGGCGGCGAGCCGCGGCAGCTGCCAGCATCCGGAGAACGCCAGCGCCGTTTGCTCCGTGAGGCCACCTTCCCAGCATAGCGGCGTCACGGCGGCAGAGGCGGCGCGGCATCCCGACGGCAGAGGCAGCAAGGGCAAGGCGTCGTGGCTCTTTCTCACGTCTCTGACCGACGGGCGCGGGCGTGGCCAGCAAGTGCAAGGCGGCACGGGCGATGTGCCGCGTACGGCGCGGCGGCACGGGCACAGCTCCTCCACCAGCAGCACTCGGCCCCCTTCCCCGACCATAGGAACTCGGTCACCTCACCACGGCAGCGGCGCGTGGCACAGTGAGGGCAAGCGGAGCGGTAAGGCACTTCCTCACGAATCCGTCCAACGGGCGCGGGCGGCGCGGGCAGCATGGTTGTAGCTCCTCTACTTGCGGCGCTCGGCCCTCTTCCCCGGCCAGCGGCGCTCGGCCCTATCCACTAGTCGGCTGGCGGCAGCGCACGACGAGCTACAGGGCACCGCCGCCAACCTTCTCTTCAGTTCGGATCTCGACCAGGTGAGTCACCTTCTTCTGGGAACTGGGATCCCCTCACCCTTCTCCTGCTTTACAAGTTATTGGAGCTGCACGATGGTTGACCTGCTGCGGCACTGCCACAAGATGGCAAGCTGCTGGTGTTGCGGCGTGGCCTGACTATAATGCACCTAAATTTGAGATACTGACATAATGCACTTAATTTGGGGTATTTGTGTGTGTGCTTCAACCCATTACAAGGTATCAATGCCAATACGCATGTGATACTCATCTTCGAAAATTTTATATGATGTTTTGGGTTTAAACATTACGGCATCAATAAATTGGTAATTGTTGAAAAATCATATTAGAGTTCATACAAATAAAATTCAGAAATAAGCAAATTTGGTGAGTTTGATGGTGAACCTGATGTCCAACCAGAGAAAAGCAATGTCATGTTAATGGGGCCTGCTTGCTCTGCTTTGGTTGATAGTTAGATCATGTAGTAGTTCATATGGTCACACATGGTA
Source organism: Miscanthus floridulus (assembly GCF_019320115.1). Taxonomy (NCBI): domain Eukaryota; kingdom Viridiplantae; phylum Streptophyta; class Magnoliopsida; order Poales; family Poaceae; genus Miscanthus; species Miscanthus floridulus. The sequence goes on along the minus strand of NW_027096734.1, from coordinate 51,343 downwards.
ATGTGTCATTAGATTGAGGTTGTTGATTCAGGTGTTACATAGTACTCCACGGCGAAGAATAGGAGGATATGTTTTTGCTAACAATTGTAGGTAAATAGCGATCTTTAGATCATCAGGATAGAACTTTCTTTTCTTGTTGCTAGAACCTGCAAACATGATTGCCGAACTTAGAACTAAATATGCAGATAAGTCTCTGAACTAATTATGTTGACAACTTTAGGTTTCAGTCATCTCTAAATATGCAGTCAGGAATCTGAAAAACAAATTGAATAACAAACTGAAAAACAAAAAAAAAACAAATTGAATAACAAACTGAAAAACAAATAGCTAAAAAAAGACTGAACCTGAAGCTAACTGGGCTACTTTAAAACCATATATATCTGCAGAGTACGGGTTTAAGTGAATCAATAATTCTTTTGCCATTGAAAAATCCATATATTAGGCAATTAATACCATTGATAGTCCATCTACTTGCCTAATATTGCTTGATTGCATCTCCTATTTAATTGAATACTGTTTATCATGTGCTTTAATTTTCACGCCCTGCTATTTTCTTTAGTTTCTTGTTCATGTATGGTAATTGTGCTGTGAGCCCAAACATGGTTAGAGTGATTGTCTGTAGTTTTGTGTGTGAAGGCTAATGACCACTTTTTTATGATATGAACAATAATATGATAGTTAATCAAGAATATTAATTTGACATGTTCCTTTTTGTTTATGAAGGAGCACATAAACTGGGTAGCTGTCCAATTTATACCTCAGATTTTAACTTGATCTTTGGATGATTAAAAATTAACAACTGCACAGAGTGAGCTGATATTCCCATGTCGAGAGCTTCTATAACTTGCCATATCAATTTGACATCCAAGTTTGGCAAACTATAACTTGCTTTTGTAACTTGCATATCAGTTTGACTTTGTACTTCTCAGTATTATTATTAACTAGAAGCCATTATCATCAGATTTAGTTAAATTGTATAACCTTGGATTGAATTAACATGTACAATGTAGGCTCACACATTCAGATATTTTTTGCAAGCTATTTATGTAAGTGGTGGACGAGAGGGTCTATTCTACCCGTCGTTGGTTCATTACTATCCATGGGCAGGCAATATATTAGCCCAAAGAGCTACACCTATAAATCATTGTTTTTTCTTATGGGATTTCTTTTGTTGTTTGTGTTATGGTGGGTATTAGCTGAAGGAGCTTCAGCGGTAAGAAGTAAAACACCGCATCTTAGACTTGAAAATTTTATGGACCATTTTTTGATTGGTGACCCACTGCAGTTTGGTGTCTGTGCAAAGCACGCTCTCTTGGTCGAACTATTTTAATTATCTATCTTTCTTGAAGATATATGTAATATTAATGTTCTATAAACATCACGTTGCAATATCTTTTTTATGTAACAGTAGAACACATGCTCGTACATATGTTATCATAGTATTATATTTTTCTGTTGTAACGCACGGGCATTTAGATAGAAGGAAGCATGATATTGTCACCTCTTTCATCTTAGATAAATTTATTAATTAGACTAGGTAAATCAATCCCTCCTAATTTTTTGAGGAGATAACAAGTAGCGAGTTGTGTCCTTCCCATAAGGTACTCTTTATACAAGAACAAAAAACATGATACCTACTGATTTTTCTTTATGCAAAATAAAAGGACAGATATTCTATGGTCTCACTTATCTTTGAAGATTGGAGGAGTATTACAACAATATTGACGTGTTCAGCACATGTTTTTTTGTATCTTTCCTCGTTCGGCTTATGTGCTGCTACAGGTTTGTGTGAACTTATTTAGGCTAACCTATATCTTCTTTATAAACTTTTTTAGCCAATATCTTCTACATGGATCTAGTGGAAAATAACGATGGTCGCACTTCATTAGGAAACTTGACAAACACCACCAATTCAAGTAACTGCTGATGTACATATGGATATGAATTTACTTTAGACCAATAATAATTTGCATTCATTATGTATTGATCCATGATACCTATAATGGACCAGGTTGTGAGAGTGTATCCAATTCACAGACACAAGCTGACGATGCTAAGCAATGCAAACGAGAAAGGGAAAGAGCACGGTATGCGGAACAAAAGAATGAAATAAATAGGAAATGCCGTGAAAAATATCAAATAAAAAAACAAGAAACTACCCTCACTGGTGGATCGAGAGGTGACATAACAATCAAATTTAATCCAATCAATGTGTATTATTCTTTGGCTCTTATTTATTGTGTAATAATTATCTTGTAGCTGATGGAGTTGTATTAGACAATGAAGACACAAATAACGATGAAATAGTAATTGGTTGCATAGGAACGATTCCTATCAACCCATGTAGATTGATAAAGAGAACCTAGGTACTATTTTTCTATAAAGTTCCTCCATGATTATGGTGTTGTTGCATTATAATAGATGTTTTGTAAATATAAGTAAGATGTCGTTGTCTATATTTCCTAATATAATGCTAATATGTTATTATGTAGCTGCATCTGATTCTGCTAACACCATGAACCACCCTAAGAGAAATGAGTCAAAAAAAATTATATGATAGGGAGCGCTATAAAAATATGACGCCTGATCAGAGGCAAGTAAGGCATGAGCGTCAAAGGTTGCATAATAGTGAACCCAAGCATAAGGAGGCCTTGAAAATAGCTGACAACAAATTTAGAGAGATACGGAAGCACACGCTACACCTAGAGTCTATTGCCATGGAGAATCCGTTATATATTCCTGAGCCTGTGTGCCCCACCGTGGGAGCATCGGGAGCTAATGGATACACGGCGAAATCCAATGATTAGTTTATCCCGGAGTCCAGAGCAACACCTCTTTATATTCCTCCACCTCATGAGGAGGTCGATGATGAAGGATGTGATGAGTTACTGTCTGGCCATATGACAAAAAGATCACATGTTCCATCTGGACAAAGACATGCGTTGTTCACGCGTCATAACACAATGTTTGAGCGTCGCATTGGTTCAAACACAAGGGCATCTAATAAAGATGGTGACTGCATGGCTGAAGACCAAGTGGGTGCTAACGCACCCTTGCCACAATTAGTCGTGACCAACAACGGTATATATTGATGCTTCATTATCCCATTTAGGGGACATATATATACCATATTATACCTAACCGATCCATGGTAATTCCGTGATTAATAGAAAGGGCAGGACCCAACATTCAGGCTACATCATCCACACCAACGGAACCAATGTTTGATGATTATGAATGCATGGCTGAAGAATACCCGAATGATAACGCACCCTTGCCTCAATCAGTCCTGACCAACAACGGTAAATACTAATGCCTCATGACCCTATTTAGGTGACCTATATTGTATACCATATTATACCTAACTCAACCATGGTCATTACATGATTATCAAAAAGGACAGGGCCTAGCCCTCAACCTGCATCAGATGCACCAATGATACCACTATTTGATGATAGTGGTAATTTACACTATTTTGTAACATTCTATAAACTATTTGAACTCCTTTGTTTATTTTTACCCATAGTTATACTAACTCATGTATCTTTGACGACCATAGATGATGATGAGGGAGATATATTTGAACAGGATGAGGAAGAGGATGAGGGATACATATTTGCCGGGCAAGGTATTTGTATGAAAGACCAAATATAAATCAAATATTCCACTACTTTATCTAAACTATTACGGCTTAAATGTTATTTCAGAAGAGGAAGATGATGATGATGTCCAAGACAATGACCTTGAGGAAGACATGACTTCTGTCCCTAAAGTACCTGATCGATACGATGAGGTGTATAGTAACATACCTACAGATACCCATATGTTAAAACCTGTTGCAAATTGCGAGCACTGCGATGCGAAAAGGTTTGAGCATGAACCACGTGGGTTTTGTTGTCGCGACAGAAAGGTCGAGCTCAATGAACTGAACGTACCTAATGAGCTTATGAGGCTTTGGTCAAGTAATGACACAGATGCTAGGCACTTTCATAACAATATTAGTTTTTTCAATGGCCATTTCTCTTTCACTTCTCTATATTGTCGCCTCGATAGCGCTACTGCAAGCTGGAAGAATAGTAGCATATACACCTTTCATGCACATGGCCAAATCTATCACAACATAAGGTCATTTGGTAGAGAAGAGGGTAAGGAGCCAAGACATCTTGAGCTTTACTTCTACGATGATGATCTAAGCCTTGAGCACCACTATCGACGATGTCATGAAGAGAAGTGCCAAAAAGACAAAGAAGTCATTAAGAGGCTTGTGGCCATCCTTCGTGACAACCCATACTCACAACATCTTAGGAGTGTGGGCTAGGTTGACCACCTCGAGGGCTATCATGTCACACTAAACCTTGACCAGAGGTTGGACTAGAGAACATACAATGTACCATCAACTTTAGAGGTGGCTGCTGTTTGGATCGAGGGAAGCAAACTCCTTGGTCAGTTCTAGAATAGTGTTGTCCTACATGGGAAAGATAGAAGCAGACACGACATCCGCTCATATCATGGATGTTACGATGCTCTTTCATACCCTCTATTCTTCCCTAAGGGTGAGCTTGGGTGGCACATGAATATTCTGAAGAAAGGAGTTAGTATGAAAGAAGTCATCAAGTATCGTGCCCTATAGAAGGCTTGTAGTGGGTCAAAAGAAGAAATAGGTTTGTTATTCTTCTTATTTAAATACTTCGCATCCATGTACCTCAGTGGTTATTCTACAAACAACTCTAATTCATGGCTATTTTTTGTAGACTCCCCTGGTAGACTATGCGTGTCTGTGCGTGACTACTACTGCTACAAGTTTTAGATGCGTCTAAGAATATTTAACCCCATACTATACAGCAAGCATCTATTCTAGTAGTTTGCAGTCGACACGTACATCAAGATTGAGAGTTCTTGATTAGATTATATACACAACCATCAAGATGATATTAGGGCCGACCTCTACCAAGGATTTGATGATAGCCTACATGCCGGTGAAGGTAGAGCAGAAGCTGTTGGAAAACAGACAGTGATGCCTTCATCATTTATTGGAGGCCCATGTGACATGAGGCGTCGGTACATGGATGCCATGGCTCTGGTATGGAGGTTTGGTAAACTAGACATCTTCCTGACTATGACATGTAACCCAAACTAGGATGAGATCAAGTGTGAACTCTACCCTGGCCAGACACCACAAGATCATTCAGATCTCGTTGTTCGGGTCTTTAGAGCAAAACTACAAGAGCTGAAGGATAGACTACTAAAAAAGGATATCCTTGGAAAGGTGCGGGCACATGTTTATGTTGTGGAGTTCTAGAAGAGGGGTCTGCCGCATGCACATTTTTTGCTAATCATGGATAGGAAGTACAAGATCATGTGTCTAGAGTAGTATGATTGCCTCATCTTAGTTGAGCTCCCGAACAAGAAGTACCTAGTCTTGTATAAGATGGTTACCAAACATATGATGCATGGCCCTTGCGGAGTGCTTAATTACGATTGTCCATGCACAAAGGGTCATGATTCCTACAAGAACCATTACCCTAGACCTTTCTACGATGTCACAGTACAAGGCAAGGATTCATATCCAGTTTACAGACAACGTGAAGATGGCTAAAAAGAAAAAGTTCACAGATACGAGCTTGACAACAGATGGGTCGTGCCTTATAACCCATATCTCCTCCGTCTATTCAACTGCCACATCAATGTTGAGGCATGTGGGGGCATCAAGGCAGTCAAGTATCTATTTAAGTACATTTACAATGGTCATGATCGGGCGTCTGTGGCTATGAGAGAGGTTGACAAGAAGGATAGTGAAAGGAATGTTGATGAGATCAAGCAGTACAGAGATGCTAGATGAGTAACCCCCAGAAGCCTTGTCAAGGATATACGAGTTTGATTTGAGTGATAGGTACCCTTCTGTTTTGTCCTTACAACTACATCTTCTAGACATGCACATGGTGTCATTTCATCGATGCCAGGGGATTCGATGAGTGCTTGATCATATAGGTGCTGACAAGTCAATGCTTACAACATACTTCGAGAAGAATAGGACAGATGAAATAGCTCGAGGTATATTGTATCGGGACTTTCCTGAGTTCTATATGTGGCAAGCACAGGGCAAAGTTTGGCAAAATAGGGTACGTCATGATACATTACGATAGATTGGAAGAATCGTGTCTGCCAATCCAGCCGAGGGGGGAGCGTTACTATCTTAGGGTTCTCTTGAACCACGTGGCAGGTGTAACCTCCTTTGAGTGTCTAAGGACCATGGATGGCAAAATCCTACCAACCTTCCGTGAAGCTACAGAAAGAGGAGGCTTAATCGAAGAGGACAACACGTTGAACGAGAGTCTCGCTGAGGCAACCAGGTGGATGATGCCATATGCGCTGCGAAGGCTCTTTGCAACAATATTGGTATTTTGTGAGCCCAGTGATGTGTTTAGACTATGGGAGAAACACAAGGAAGCAATGTCAGAGGACTACATGCGCAATAATCAATCCACCTTCATGGTGGAGCATATGGTCCTCATGGATATTCAAAAATTGCTACAATCAATACAGAAGGATATAAAGATGTACCCACTCCTGATATCGATGACACATATGATGCCTCTTGTGATATTCCTAGAGAGATTTTTGAGGAGGCTAGCATTGAGGCTAATGAGGATGATGTGGTTTTATTAGACACCCTTAACAAGGAGCAACGGGCTACATATGATGAGATCATGTCCTCGGTTGATAACGAGGATGGGGGTCTCTTCTTTGTGGATGGTCCTGGTGGGACCAAAAAGACTTATCTGTATAGAGCACTTCTCGCTACTATACGTAGTCATAAAAAGATTACTGTGGCAATAGCTACATCTGGTGTCACAGCCTCAATAATGCCTGGTGGTAGAACCGCCCACTCGCACTTCAAGATTCCCCTCACTATTGATAATGGGGCCTTTTATACCTTCATGAAACAGAGTGGTACTGCCAAGCTGCTTCAAGCATCATCTCTCATTATTTGGGATGAGGCTAGCATGATAAAGAGGCAGTCCGTCGAGGCGCTGGACAATAGTCTCCATGATATAATGGACCGACCAGAGCTGTCGTTCGGGGGGAAGACCGTGATGTTCGGTGGAGATTTCAGACAGGTTCTTCCTGTTGTTTGGAGAGGGTCGAGCGCTCAGGTGGTCGGTGCCTCACTGTGTATGTCGTACCTTTGTGATTCCATGCGACACCTAAAACTAGTGTGCAATATGAGGGCAAAGAGCGACCCGTGGTTTGCAGAATACTTGTTGCGCATCGGTGGAGGATTTGAGGAAGCAACTATTGATGATGAAATCTGTCTTCCTCATGATATATGTGTATCGCACACCGGGGAAGATAGTGACCTTGATACTCTAATTGACTACATATTCCCTAACCTCAATGCGAATATGTCAAGCAAAGATTATATCACCTCTTGAGCAATCTTATCTACGTGGAACGACTGGGTTGATATGATTAATATGAAGATGATAGGTCATTTCCATGAGAAAGAGATGGTGTACCTTAGTTTTGATTGCGCGGTGGATGATCCGCACAATTACTACCCTAAGGAATTCCTTAACACTTTGACACCCAATTGTCTACCTCCATATGTATTGAAGCTAAAGATTGGTTGTCCGATCATATTGCTTAGGAACATTGACCCTGCGAACGAACTTTGTAATGGTACCATGCTTATCATACGGGGGTTTCAAAAGAATACCATAGACGTGGAAATTATGTTGGGACAGCACACTGTAAAGTGGGTTTTTCTGCCTTGTATACCCTTATGCCCGTCGAACGATGAGATGTTCCCTTTCCAATTTAAGCGAAAGCAGTTCCCTATATGGCTCAGCTTCGCGATGACCATTAACAAGTTGTAGGGGCAGACTATCCCTAATGTCGGGGTATACTTGTTGAAACCAGTGTTCTCGCACAGCCAATTGTATGTGGCGCTATCAAGAGCTACGGCAAGATCAAACATTAGGATCCTAGCCATGCCAGCTGCTGAGAAGGACGTGAACAAGGGGAAAGAGAAAGGGAATGGAAAGAAGAAAGCGACAAAGGATATATTCACAAAGAATATCATATATAAAGAGGTTCTAACTCCATAAAAGAGGTAATGCATCACATGTTGATACATATTTTTTTAGGATATCAATGGTACTTTAACTTTAAAAATTAACAAACAACTTATATGCAGGATACTTCTAACTATAGCTTCAGCCATCTGCATGCTTCAGCTGCAAGAAGTTAGACATCACATCTTGGACTAGAAAATCTTCTGGATCATCTTTGATTGGTGACCAACTGTAGCTTGGTATTTGTGCAAAGCACGTTCTCTTAGTCGAACTATTGAGAGATTAGATTCTTAATTATAGAATAGATTATAAAACATGTATTGTAAAACACAAACTTGTTATGATTATCTTTCTGTAGTACTTGATTCTTGAAGAAGTCCAAGCTTATCTTTCATGTATCGTAGGCATGAAGTGATGCAACAATTGATGTTGATGTTTAGTCCCTGCCTAATGGCTACTATGACTGGCTTTTGCTGCAGGGGACCTTTAGTCCCGGTTGGAGCTATCAACCGGGACTAAAGGTTAACTTTTACTCCCGGTTGGTCTCTCCAACTGGGAGTAAAAGTCTACTCCCGACTGGAGGCTCCATCCGGGACTAGAAAGGGACCTTTAGTCCCGGTTGGTGTCTCTAACCGGGACTAAAGGTCTCCTCCTATATACCCCTTCTTCCTCCCCGAGCTTGAGCCACTTCGACCTCAGTGTTCTTGCTTCATCGCCGGCCTCTCTTCTTCCTCATCGTCGGTAATCATAAGATTTCTTCGATTCCTCCATCGATTCTTCGGTTCTAAAGGTTACCAACTTTATACTATCATGTTTCATCAGTAGCATATCTCATTTTGTGGACTAGATATATGTGGTTTTTTATGGTTGATTTTTTTTATTTGTAAGCCATTTAAGCTCAAAATCACTTTAAAGTTTACATATTTAGATGAAGGAAGGTTAAAGTAGTTATTCAAAACTAGTATTCAGCTTTCATTTCTAGCATGCATAGCACACTTCATGGTTTAGAGATATAGAGAATTTTAGAGTTTTTTTTAATTTTATTTGTTTATAAAATGAGAAATTTATATTATATTAAAAATGAGTATAGAGAGTAGATGGCAACTGCTTCTGGGTCCTCGGCCTCTCATCAGGTTCCAAAGCGACTGAGGCCAGACCTCCCTCTCATTGCATGCGGTAAGTGTGAGGAGAAGATTGTGGTGGAGTACCGGGTGAGGAAGGAGTGTCCCAATAAGGGCCGTATCTTCTACAAGTGTCCGGATCGCAATGTGAGTTATTTTGTCGCATTTGATGATTATGGTTAATTTATACTTATTTTCATGATGATTGTGATTAAAGTTCTAATTTTTTGTTTTAATTTTAGTGGGACGGCACTAGATGTTCAGGCTGGTACTGGGAGGAAGAGTATTTTGAACACGTGCAAAACTCTCTTGCACAGGCGGCTACGGCGGCTGATGAGGCAGTGATCCTGTGGAAGAAGCACATAGATGTTGAACAAACGCATGATCTATCTATTTTAGTTGGGATTGGTCGCGAAATCCTTATGTTGCTGAAGTGAATTTTAGCTTTAGTTTTGTTAGTGGTAGTTGGGATTGTCTACATTATAGCGAGACTTTCATCAATTAATACCTTGTGTGGTGGCATGCATGTCGTATAATTAACTAATTATGTTCTAGATTTTAATATGGTATGTATGTCATTTAATGCAGATGAGCCGGCATTGGATGTATAATGCTGATCACCGCTCCCAAGAGTTCATTGAGGGCGTGCATTCTTTCTTACGTGTGGCCGAGGCAAACAAACGCAATGGTTTCATGTGCTGCCCATGTGCCATATGTAAGAATTTGAAGGAATATGCTAGCTCAAGGAGTCTTCATTCACACTTGTTGAAGTCGGGTTTCATGCCAAACTATATTTGTTGGACGAAGCACAGAGAAATCGGGGTTGTAATGGAAGAAGGTGAAGAAGAACAATGGGACGATGATGACATTATTGCTGAATATGGTGCCTTCAATGATACTGCAATGGGGGAAGCTAAAAAAGAGGTAGGGGCAGAGGATGAGCCCACTAATGATCTTGGTTAGGCCATTCGTGACGCACAAAGAGAATGCTAAAGTGAAAAGGAGAAGATCAAGTTCGAGCGCATGCTAGAGGATCATAAGAAATTGCTATACCCAACTTGTGATGCGGGGCAGAAAAAGTTAGTTACCACACTAGAATTGCTACAAATGGAAGGCAAAGAATGGTATATCTGACAAGGGATTTGGGGAGTTACTAAAAATCCAAAAGAAGATGCTTCCGAAGGATAACGAATTGCCCACCACTACGTACGAAGCAAAATAGGTAGTCTGCCCTTTGGGATTAGAAATCTAGAAGATACATGCATGTCCTAATGACTACATCCTCTACCATGGCGAGGAGTATGAGAAGTTAGATGCATGCCCAGTATGTCATTCATCGCGCTATAAGATCAGGCGAGATGCCCTGGTGATGTTGAGGGCGAACGTCCCAAGAAGAAAATCTCTACCAAGATTATGTGGTATGCTCCTATAATACCACGCTTGAAACGTCTGTTCAGAAACAAAAGACCATGCAAAGTTGTTGCGATGGCACAAAGAAGACCATAAGGTAGACAATATGTTGAGACACCCTACTAATGGGTCTCAGTGGAGAGCAATCGATAGAGAATTCCTAGAGTTTACAAATAACATAAGAAACTTAAGGTTTGCTTTAAGTACGGATGGTATGAATCCTTTCGAGGAGCAGAGTAGTAGTCATAGCACTTGGCCTGTTACTCTATGTATCTACAACCTTCCTCCCTGGTTATGCATGAAGCGTAAGTTTATTATGACGCCAGTGCTCATCCAAGGCCCAAGGGAACCTGGCAACGGCATCGATGTGTACTTAAGGCCACTAGTTGAAGAACTTCTACTTTTATGGAACAGACTAGGTGTATGTGTGTGGGATGAGCACAGACAAGAGCACTTTGACCTGCGAGCATTGTTGTTCGTAACAATCAATGATTGGCATGCTCTAAGTAATCTTTTAGGACAATCAAACAAGGGATATAATGCATGCACGCACTGTTTCGATGACATTAAAGGTATATTCTTGAAAAATATCGAAAGGTCATGTACCTTGGCCATCGTCGATTTCTTCCTATGAATCACCCCCTAAGAAAGAAAGGCAAGCATTTTAAAGGTAAGGCAGACCACCAGACCAAGCCGGGCAATCGAACTGGTGAGGATGTACTCAATATGGTCAAGGATGTGAAAGTAGTATTTGGAAAGGCACATGGCAGCGAACTTGTTCTGAATGACACCGACGGTCACGCACCCATGTGGAAGAAGAAGTCCATATTTTGGGAGCTACCCTATTAGCAAGTCCTAGAGGTCCGTAGCGCGATCGACGTGATGCACCTAATGAAGAATCTTTGTGTGAACCTACTAGGCTTCATGGGTGTGTATGGGAAGCCTAAGGACACACTTGAAGCACAACAAGACCTGTAGTGTTTGAAAGAACGAGACAACCTACATCCAGAGAAGACAGATGATGAACGCTATTACTTAAGTCCTGCCAGCTACACTCTTAGCAAAGAAGAGAAGGAAAGCATGTTTGAATGCCTAGCAAGTATCAAGGTACCATCTGGATTCTCCTCGAATATAAAGGGTATAATAAATGTGCTAGAGAAGAAATTCCTAAACTTAAAGTCCCATGACTGCCACGTGCTCACGACGTAATTGCTTCCAGTTGCATTAAGAGGAATTCTACCTCCAAATGTACATCTAGCCACCGTGAAGCTATGCGCATTCCTCAATGCAATTTCTCAGAAGGCAACCGATCCAATTGTTGACACCGTTTTTTGCACATGTCAAAATGATCGGAGTGGACTAATCGGCAAGGGGAAAGTTACTGTATACTTGATAGCCGATGAAAGCCAGCTTGTAAAGATGGTTGCCGATAGCTGGTGATAGTCGATGGAGAGGTTGATTTAGACTCGGGCGTTGCCGATGAGGTTGAAGGTGTCATTGTCGATGCCGATGAAGGGAGGCTTGAAGACTACTGCCGATGAAACAGGGAGTATGCCGATGAAGGAAGACTTGAGGACTACTGTCGATGAAACAAGGAGTATGCTGATGAAGGAAGACTTGAGGACTACTGCCGATGAAACAGGGGGTATGCCGATGGGAAGGAGGACGGTGAGATTTCCATCGTAATTGAGGCGGACAGGGAAATAGATAGGAGTTGATTTCCTTTTCTATATTTGTTAGAGTATGATTCATGTAAGAGTCACGTGTTTCCTTAGATATGGGCTTGGTGTCCTAGTTGTGTTTGGTTGTGTCTCTTTAGATCAGGGTATAAATATGGAGTGAGAGGCAATGTAATTAGATATATCAATCAATATCAAAACCAATTTTTACTCCCATTTGCATCTACTTACTTTTCGGCGACTTCGTCAATTTGCATTATTTTCTCTTTACGAGTTCTCATTGATTCAGCGAGCTGCATCGCTTTAGTGCGACCTTCGGCGATCCTTGAGTTCCACGTGAGTACCTCTTGGCCGTGACTTTCGGGCGTATCGCTGTTGTCAGGACCAAAGTGCTCGTATCTTCATCCTTGTCGATTAACAGGTCAAATCGACTGGCACGCCTTGGATATCGATTCGGGTATTAGCCCTTTGTGTTTGCAGATCCACTTTTGCATCAACACATCTTTTGGCACGCTCGGTGGGACAAACCAATCCGATCAATATGTTCAATTCTGAGATCGATGCGGGGAACATTATCGGGGTATCAGAAGAAGATCTTAAGGAAGAGCAGAGGCAGGCTATGGAAAAGGCCGTAGAAGAATACAGGCAGCTTTGTCTGAAATCATTTAGCCTGAACAAGAGTGGACAAGTCATCTAGAAGCAAGATTTGCCGTTGCCTCGGCAGGTTACCTTTGACTCCAATCCTGGTAAACTTCAAGAGATGGTTAATTCTGCAGTAAATCATGCTTTGATTAATCATTCCAATGTGTTGTCCAATACTGTTCATAATGCTGTGGTTTGAACTCTCAAAGAAGGACAAGCGTCACCGCATTATGTTGGGCCTACCTATCACCAACCAGAGCCGGCATCTGTCAATACTCCATCGGCTCCCTCGGCCGTTGTGGGTACAGAAGTTACTTCTTCTCCAGTATCGGCAGGCTTACCTAATATTCAATCTACACCGATACGATCAGATCCGGTACTACTAGGAGGACGAATTCAGCTTAGTACAGATCTATCGGCATCAGCTATGTCAGGCCCTGTGTCTCAGAATAGCCAGATTCCTACTAATTGGTGGGGATATGGTATGCCTCCGGAGTCATCTGCTTTCAATCCTGGATTACCTCAAGTGTTTAACGCAGTAGGAAAAGCTCCTATACCATCGGCTGTTTCGCCGATGGCCCAAGTGCCTCAATATGCCACAGCAACTATTGTGCAACCAACTCCAGGGGGTTTCCAGATGCCTTTGGTTCAAACGCCCAGTTCAAATCCATCGGCAAGCTTACTGCCGATGCAGCAGAAAGCCCTTGGTATGAGTCAAACTGGGGTTCAGTTTATGCCTCAAGCTGGTTATAATTATCCAACAATGTCAGCAAAGTACCAGCCATCGGTAAGTTTTGTACCGATGGGTTTTAATAATGGTTGGTCAGGACAGTTACCTGTTCAACATACAGTTCAGCAAAATCAACAGATTGCAGGGATTCAACAGGGTTATATGCAAGCTGGTGTCCAGAATCAAGCATCGGTAGCACAGCCGATGAATCCTTTCCAACAGGTTAATGGACCACAAGTAACGGCGAATATGCCGATTGCTGAAGATCATGGGCCACAAAGATATGTGGAGGGATATCAGCAGGCACTTCCTATAGAAATTTAGTCAGTTCGTTATCAGGAGGCTGATGCTTTTTGGACCGATAGGATAGCAGAAATTATGAAGGATCAGTTTGGGATAAAGCCCAAGGTCAATACTTATTCTTATCGAACTCCATATCCTCCTGCATATGATTTAATTCCTCTCCCAAATCGGTACAAGGTACCAGATTTCACTAAATTCTCCGGGCAAGATGACACATCAACAATGGAACACGTCAATCGCTTCATTATTCAATGTGGAGAGGCAGCTAGCAGAGATGAATTAAGAGTTCGATTATTTTCATCATCTTTGTCTGGATCGGCATTTACGTGGTTCATTTCATTACCACCAAATTCTATTATTACCTGGGCTGATCTAGAAAAACAATTTCATAAGTATTTCTTTGCTGGAATCCATGAAAAGAAGCTTACCGATTTAGTAAAATTGAGACAGCGCAATGATGAATCGGTAGAGAGCTTTGTGCAAAGACTACGAGTTGTAAAAAATAAGTGCTACAGTCTGGTGCTGGATGATCGGTAGCTTGCTGATCTGGCTTTCCAAGGGTTATTGCCACATCTTAAAGACAGATATGCTTCTCAGGAGTTTGAAAGCCTCAGTCATCTTGTGCAAAGGATCTCTGATCAAGATACTAGGGTTTTTGAACCTAAAAAGAATTGGAGTAAAAAGATATCATTTGTTGAAGAAGTAGGAGATTCTGATTCTGATGAAGAACCAGTTATCGGCTTAGCTGAGTGGGTTAAGAATAAAAAGCCGATATCTTGTCCCTTTGGTCAAAAAGAGCCAGAAAAGTTTACCTTTGATATCACCAAGGCCGACAAAATATTTGATCTTCTGCTTCAAGAGGGCCAAATTAAGCTGTCACCTAATCATGTGATCCCATCAGCAGAAGAGTTGAAGAAGATCTTGTACTGCAAATGGCACAATGCAACTTCATACAGTACAAATGAGTGCAAGGTGTTCAGGCAATAATTACAATCGGCTATTGAATCTGGGAGAATTAAGTTTGGTACTTCCAATGCCCAAAGGCCGATGAAAATTGATCAACACCCTTTTCCAGCAAATACGTTGGAGGCCAAAGGGAAGACCAAGGTATTGATGTCCGAGGCTGCTGAGAAAAACGCATCAGTGGATCCCCAACATCGGATAACTACCGATGATGCAAAAAGTAAGGGTTTGCTGGGAGAAAGCAGTAGTTCCAAAAAACCTCCTCGACCTGGCATTGTGATTACTCATCGAAGGCAGCAGGAGGGTTGGCATCAGCGTAATGATCAATATCAACAACAGCAAGAAGAAAGACGTCGGGAAGAATGGCATCGGCATAAAGATCATTGGGGGTGCCCATTTTTTATCCATTGCTGGGAAGAAGGTATTAAATTGCCAACTGTTGAAAATTGCCCTGAGTGCAATGGTTATTATGGGGTCAATCGGTCAGAAAGAAGATTTCAACCTGGCAATCAGGGTTTATTTATCAATGAGCCGATCAGAAGCAGAGCATCAGTGCATGATCGGCTGGGGGGCAGACTTAGTGTACATGAAAGGCTTGGTAAACGCGCTGGATATTTTCCAAGGAATCAAGAGGAGCTTGAGGAAATGACAAATGCAAGAGTTCCCGATGAGGAAATATTCTACAGGGACCCTAATATACGCCGTGTAGAATCGACTAGGACCTGTTATCAGCCGGTTTGGAAAACCAAGTTTCCTCGATGGTGCCCGGAGAGTCTAACAAAGACACAGAGAAGGAGGATGCAACGTGAGCGTCAGGAGGATTTATACCAAGAGGAAAATTCCTCCAATGAGAGGCCCGGTCATCAGCAGTGGCAGGTAAAACACAAAAATAAGGGTCCATCGGCAGATGTTAATATGGTATTCATGTTGCCGATGGAATTTTTGGCACTATCTGATAATGAAGAAGAAGTTGTTCTCTCTGATCAAGTAGCTCAGTTGACACTAGATCCAATGATGGCTGTTTTTGAGAAACCTACCGATGACGAGAGACAGTATCTTAAGGCTTTGTTTGTGAAGGGCAGAGTTGATGGGCAGCCTGTGTCTAAGGTACTTATTGATGGAGGGGCTGCGATTAATATTATGCCTTATGTGATGTATCGGAAACTTGGTAAGGGAGATCAAGACTTGACCAAAACCGATATGATGCTGAAAGATTTTGAAGGCAATGTGTCACCGGCTAAAGGGGCAGTATGCGTTGAATTGACCATCGGCAGCAAAACCTTGCCGACGACGTTCTTTGTTATTAACGGCAAGGGTGCATATAATCTGCTTCTATGGAGGGATTGGATTCATGCTAATTGTTGTGTTCCTTCTACAATGCATCAATGCCTCGTACAGTAGATTGGGGATAAGATTGAGGTTGTCCCTGGTGATTCTTCTTATATCATCGCATCGGCAGAGTCAGATACTTATGAGCGAACTAAATGCATATCAGGAGAAGCTTGGGAAAAAGAGTTCCTTAGAGTTGCTGATTATGAAATTCCACCGATCCAAGCAGTCGAATCTGAAGAAGAGTTTTAATGGATAGGTTTGCCGATGATGGAAAATTAGGTCAAGGGTTCACATCGGCAGATGATTTAGTAGAAGTAGATATCGGTGATGGCGATAGGCCAAGATCTACTTTTATTAGTGCTAAGTTAGATTCCAAGTGTAAGCAGCAAATAATTGATGTGTTAAAAGAGTATAAAGATTGTTTTGCTTGGGATTATACTGAGATGCCTGGGTTAGACCGATCGGTAGTTGAACATCGGTTACCTATCAAATCTGGATTTCGGCCACATCAGCAGCCAGCGCGCCGATGCAACCCTAATATACTTCCTGATATTAAAGCCGAAATAACTAAATTAATTGAGGCAAAGTTTATTCGACAGTGTCGATATGCAGAGTGGATCTCTAATGTGGTTCCTGTTTATAAGAAGAATGGAAAGCTTCGTGTTTGTATTGATTTCAGGAATCTCAATAAAGCCACACCGATGGATGGCTATCCAATGCCGATTGCTGATTTGTTGATTGATGCTGTAGCCGGACATCAAATTATCAGCTTCATGGATGGTAATGCAGGCTACAATTAAATATTCATGGCTGAAGAAGATATTCCCAAGACTGCTTTCAGATGTCCAGGTCATATAGGGTTGTTTGAGTGGATAGTTATGATGTTTGGTTTGAAAAATGCCGGCGCTACTTATTAGAGAGCTATGAACTTTATTTTTCATGAATACATCGGCACATTAGTAGAGATCTACATTGATGATGTGGTGATTAAGTCTGGAGATATCACAAAACATCTAGCCGATCTATGAAAGATACTGGAGTGTACAAGGAAGCATGGATTGAAGATGAATCCTAATAAATGTGCATTTGGTGTATCGGCAGGTCAATTCTTGGGTTTTATGGTGCATCAGCGGGGCATCGAAATCAGTAGGAAGTCTATTGATGCAATTAACAAGGTGGTTGCTTCTGCCAATAAGACTGAATTGTAATCTTTGATCGGTAAGATTAATTTCATTAGAAGATTCATATCTAATCTGTCGGGTAAGATCAAGGCTTTCAGTCCATTACTTAAATTGAAGGCCGATCAGGAATTTGTATGGGGAGCTGAGCAGCAGTTAGCCCTCGATGAAATTAAGAAATATTTAACAAATCCTCCAGTGCTAGTTCCACCTCAACACGGGAAGCCTTTCAGGTTGTATTTGTCAGCTGATGATACTATTATTGGTTCAGCTCTTATTCAAGAATTTGAAGGGAAAGAACGTGTTATTTATTATCTGAGCAGAAGATTAGTGGATGCTGAGACAAGGTATTCGGCCGTTGAAAAATTATGTCTATGTTTATACTTTTCTTGTGTCAAATTGAGACATTATTTGTTATCTGCCGAATGTACGGTCATATGCAAAGACGACGTAGTCAAGTACATGCTGTCAATGCCGATATTAAGTGGTAGAATCGGCAAGTGGATTTTAGCATTATCAGAATTTGAACTACGTTATGAATCGACCAAGGCAGTTAAGGGGCAAGTTATGGCTGATTTCGTTACTCAGCATTGTAATACAGTGGACTCTCTGGAGATTGCCCCTTGGACACTTTTCTTCGATGGTTCCACATGCGGTGAAGGAGCAGGTATCGGCATTGTGTTGATTTCACCTCAAGGAAGGAAGTATGAGTTTTCATTGCCGATTGTTGCTACATCGACAAACAATCAGGCTGAATACCAAGCCTTGATAAAAGGGTTAGAATTACTGAAGGAGATACGTGCTGATGCTGTTGAAATCTTTGGTGATTCTATGCTAGTTATAAATCAATTGACTGGAATTTATGAATGCCGAAGTGAAGCTTTGATTTCGTATTATGAAAGATGTTTGCAATTGTTGAAAGGATTTAGAGATTTTTGTCTTGAACATATCTCTCGGTTGCATAATGAGGAAGTTAATCGACTAGCTCAGCATGCTTTAGGGTATCAGCCTATTCAGGAAGTGCTAACATCGGCAGTTGATACCGATGACTGGAGGAAGGAGGTTGTCGATTATTTAAAGGATCCATATAGAAAGGTTGAGAGACGTATAAGGTTCCAAGCTACTAAGTATGTGCTCCTCGATGATGAATTATATTATCGAACTATAGATGGAGTTTTACTTAGATGTGTTAGCAGTGATGAATCGAAAAGCTTGATGAGTAAAATTCATGAAGGAGTGTGTGGGGCGCATCAATCGGCTTTCAAGATGAAGTGGATGATCAGAAGGAATGGGTACTATTGGCCGACTATTCTTGAAGATTGTTTTAAATATTTTAAAGGATGTCAGGGGTGTCAAAAGTTTGGTAATATTCAAAGAGCGCCTGCATCGGCTATGAACCCTATAATCAAACCGTGGTCGTTCCGGGGATGGGCTATTGATCTCATTGGTCAGATTTATCCGCCATCGAGTAAAGGACATAAATTTATTCTGGTTGCTACCGATTATTTCACAAAATGGGTTGAGGCAATTCCTTTAAAAAAGGTGACATCGGTTAATATGATTGATTTTGTGAAAGAGCATATTGTCTACCGATTTGGTATTCCTCAGACTATCACTACCGATCAGAGCACTATGTTTATATCAGAAGAATTTGATGAGTTTGCTGTAGGTATGGGAATTAAAGTTTTAAATTCTTCTCCATATTATGCTCGAGCTAATGGTCAAGCTGAGGCTTCTAACAAAGGGATCATCAAACTCATTAAGCGCAAAATTGAAGAAAATCCTAGGAGTTGGCATACAGTATTAAATGAAGCCTTGTGGTCATATCGGATGCCATGTCATGGTGCAACCAAAGTAATGCCTTATCAGTTAGTATATGGACACGATGCAGTATTGCCTTGGGAAATTAAAATTGGCTCTAGGCGAATACGTTCTCAAAATCAGCTGACAGCCGATGATTATAATACCTTTATGAAGGATGAGTTGGAAGATGTGGCGGGTCATCGGTTAAGGGCTTTAGTTAGCATCGAAGAAAATAAGAAAAGAGTAGCCAGATGGTATGACAAGAAGGTGAAGATAAAGGAGTTTACCGATGGAGATCTGGTCTGGAAATTGGTTTTACCGATTGGGACTAAAAGTTCAAAGTTTGGAAAGTGGTCTCCTAATTGTGAAGGTCCATATCGGATAAATCAGTCTGTTCCTGGTAACACATATATTCTAGAAACCCTTGAAGGGGTTGTGTTTCCTAGAGCATTAAATGGAAAATATTTAAAGAAATATTACCCTAGTATCTGGATGGATGCATAAAAGTATAGGTGCCGATAACAGTCCTATCGGCTAGAATTATGCAAGGATGTCAATGTCTCATAAAGTGCCGATACAATAAACAAGATTATAAGTTTAACAAGGATTGGATAGCTAATATCGCACGCAGGCGAATCTGCTCGGCTTCCTCCATTTCTTTGATATCGTCATCGGCAGTACCCTCCACAGGCTTGAGTTTTTTCTTCATGGCCAAAGCTTTGCGAGCCTAGATATCTCTTTCTTGCTGAAGGGCTTTGATGGCATTGGGTAGCTGGCTTTCTTTTTGTTGAGCATGAGTTAAGGCTGCATCGACTTCCTTCAATTCAGCTAATAGAGCCATCTTCCTTGCTGATAAATCCAAGATTTTCTGCTTAAGTTCAGCACCCGAAGTCTGCAAGTTGCCGATGCCCTTGTGCTTCTCATCGGCAATTTGTTTCAGTTGTAGCATCTCTTCTTTGAGTTGAGCCTGAGCTGCTCTATCGGCAATACGTTGAGCAGCCCGTTGATATTGTAGTTGGCGACTCTCTAAATGGGCTGCTGGGAAGAGTACTTCTTCAACATCGGTAGGGACCTGGCCACGGATTGTTTTGAAAATTGCCTTTGCAGGGTCCGAGTCATCTACCAGTTGGGCGGTATCCTGCTGTAGCAAGTTCAGGAGAGCTTCCAACCTGGACTTAGTTTCTGCCGATATTGTTCCCAGTGCAAGGGAAGAACTTGTTTCCTCTCCATCATTGTCAGAGACGTCAATAGCGAAGGAGAATAGGCTGTTTGGGGAGTCTTGTTCCTGAGGAAAAGGAAAGGAGGTCAGTTAAGGATAAGTATGAGTATTGTAAATCAGCTAGGTTAATCGGTTTACCTGTTTCAAGGCGATTTCCTGTGCTTGACTAGAGGAAGCAACCTGGAGTATGTCGTGTGGGGGATCGGTTGAGCTTGCCGATGGGATATACTCTGTGACTTCATCGATGGTTGGCTCTTGAGGTATGATGACCGATGACATTGGGGCAGATGTAGGGATTGGCATGGACCTTTGTCGTTTTGGCTGTGCTTCAGCATCTGTTAAAGCTTTGCACTTTGCTTGGGCATCGGCAACGATTGGCTAGAGGGCATCAGCACTTGTTGATTGTGAAGCTTGGACATCTGGTACACTTGCCGATGTACCCAATTGTTGCTGCAAAACAAGTGTAAGGTATGATATTTAATAGATAAAATGTAAAGTTAAGAAGATACCTCTGAAGGTTTGTCAAAAGAAGTGGTGCTTGATATCGGAGGAATTACCGATGACGATCCAGCAGCGGCTCTTACCCCCTGGTGATTAATGTTAATATAGTTTGTGATCGGCATGAGTAGAAATAAACAAGGTTGTTACCTTGAATGCCTTGACCAAGGTTGTAGCAGCAGCCGATGGAGTGGCCCTGGCTGTAGCCAATTTGGACTTGGAGGTGATGGTCTTGGTACGGATCTTCTGGTGAGTCAAAACGGCTAAGGTGGGAGCGTTGTAGCCGATCGGTGATATCGGGGAAACAGGCCGAAAATCAAAGGGTTTCCCACTTTTGCTCATAGTTGGTGCTAGGTTGTTAACCTGTCACGAGAGAGTTAGTTACCGATATATGAAAGGAAAAAGCGGAAGGGAGCTAAAAGGAACTTACTGCGTCATCGGGAATGGCGTATTTAGGGTCGATCATGTGCCGATATGTGTGAACAGATGTTGCAAACAGTTGTTCCTTCCACTCTCGCCACCATTGCTTATATGACTCGGTGATGAAAGATACTGGCGTCTAGGTGGATATATCAACATCTGTAGTATCAGCATCGGGGGAGAGTTGTACTACCTTGTTCCAATCTGTTCCGCAGGTAATTGTTTCCCTGGGTTTGATCACATCAGCAAAGCAAAGTTTGATTGGCAGTTGCCCAAAAGCCAATTGACGGGATACTGCCGATGGGTTGTAAAATTCATACGTAATGCTGGTGTTTTTCCCGCTACCAAATGTATTTACTGGGATTACCCTGGGAGTAATGATGGCCATCATGAGTTCCTTATCCTGATTCAGAGTGTCATCAGCAAAGTTGAAAAGAAGGGGGAATCTATTTTCTTCGTCAATATAAGGTACCCAGGCCCTATGATCATGAGAAAGACCATTGTAGAGGCTCTAGAAGAATCTGCCAATCTGGTCTTCATTGGCCTCTGTTCCAGGAAGGACAATTATGGCTTCACCAAAATTGAGGGATGAGTGTGTTGCTGATTTATCATCCCCAAGCACATGGTCTTCAGCAATTTCTCGTGGGAATTGTTGGGCAAAAAAGTCCCATTACAGACGTTTGTGCATATGGGCATTCAGCCACATGTTGATAAACCACCACGGGCCTCCTAGGTTGCCGATGGGTTCGCCAAGCAAAAGTTTCTGAGACACTTGATGAAGAAGATGATAAGTGGAGCTCAGAAGGTATCGGCCAAGAGGAAACCTTACACCATTAGCCAAAAGTTCAGCTGCGGGGAGGAAGGCGTTGGTTGGTCCTACCGATCGACCACAGAAGATAAATTTTTCTAACCACATATTCAAGAATGTGGCATGTTCCCTCTGGTTAAGTGTCCCAGTCTTCTGGTATTCTTGAATGTATCCCGTCCAACCACCGATGTTGCGAGTATTCACCCTATATTCAGATTTTCTACCATAAATGGAGCCTTCATCGGCAGTTGAAATATCCAAGCCAGTGAGCATGTGGACATCGGCAAGTGTAGGAGTAGCTGGGCCATGTCCAAACATAAAAGTGTTTGTTGTGTCTGACCAGAAGTAAGCAGCTGCAATCATCATCGATTCATTCTTCTGCATATCGGCAATAGATAACCTAATGCATTGGTCTAACTTCCGTTCTACCCAGTATACTTGCATCGATCTATTAACCCTCAAGTACCAATCTTTCCACCCTTTGGTGGTTTTGGGCCAAGATCGAAATGTGTCTTTCCATAAATTCAGAGAGAAATTTTGGGCTCTAAAGGGGATTCTGTTAACCTCTGCATTAATCAGATCAGTTGGATTTGGGTTGCCCATTGGTCCTAGGCATTGGACATGCGGCTGATCGGTTGGAATAACTAATTTGTTGCGCAGTTCCTAAGTTTGAAGGATCCGGAGAACAAAAGAAAGAAATCACCAACTGTATGGATTTGCAAAAACTAGGGGAATCAAAGTAAAGGTAATGGAAGTGGAGCGAACCGCGGGGACGTCGAAATTGATTGCCATTATCTTGAGGAAGATGAGGGCACGAGCCGGAGACTTGAGGTAACGCTGGAGAAGGGTTCTTGTTGGTTGAGGTCATGCAGTGGTTCGTCGGAGTCGCCGCCGGAAAGAGAAAATGTCAAAGATTGGAGTCTGAGGGTAGAAGACAAGTGTTCCAGAGGAATCTATTTATAAGCCGCTTGGAGTAGGGGTATTTTGGACTTATCTCTATGCCGCGTGCATGTAGGTCGAAGTGGTTCAGATGGATATGGTAACTGTTCGCACGATAATCAGGGGATTGTACAGATGGGTTGATGGCAAGTAATCATGACTTGGAAGAGATATCGGTACAGGATATTTTAATTCTGAAAATGACAGCATTATCATGTTAAGATCTTGCCGATGGGTTATTGTTTCGGTATCTTAACCATAATCAAGGCAAGAGTGGTTGGCGATTGTGCGATATTTACTGAAGTGCGTGAATCAAGATTAGATTTGATTGGATTTGATAACAGATCAGGTTTTGGCTTGGAGAATGAGTTACGGTAATCTGGAGTAAATTTCGGAGCATTAATGGTTTTATACTCTGAAATTGGGGGGCATGTGTTGACACCATTTTTTGCACGTGTCAAAATGATCGGAGTGGACTAATCGGCAAGGGAAAAGTTACTGTATACTTGATAGCCGATGAAAGCCAGCTTATAAAGATGGTTGCCGATAGCTGGTGATGGTCGATGGAGAGGTTGATTTAGACTCGGGCGTTGCCGATGAGGTTGAAGGTGTCATTGTCTTGAAGACTACTGCCGATGAAGGGAGGCTTGAAGACTACTGCCGATGAAACAGGGAGTATGCCGATGAAGGAAGACTTAAGGACTACTGCCGATGAAACAAGGAGTATGCTGATGAAGGAAGACTTGAGGACTACTGCCAATGAAACAGGGGGTATGCCGATGGTAAGGAGGACGGTGAGATTTCCATCGTAATTGAGGCGGATAGGGAAATAGATAAGAGTTGATTTCCTTTTCTATATTTGTTAGAGTATGATTCATGTAAGAGTCACGTGTTTCCTTAGATATGGGCTTGGTGTCCTAGTTGTGTTTGGTTGTGTCTCTTTAGATCAGGGTATAAATATGGAGTGAGAGGCAATGTAATTAGATATATCAATCAATATCAAAACCAATTTTTACTCCCATTTGCATCTACTTACTTTTCGACGACTTCGTCAATTTGCATTATTTTCTCTTTATGAGTTCTCATTGATTCGGCGAGCTGCATCGCTTCAGTGTGACCTTCGGCGATCCTCGAGTTCCGCATGAGTACCTCTTGGCTGTGACTTCCGGGCGTATCGCTGTTGTCAGGACCAAAGTGCTCGTATCTTCATCCTTGTCGATTAACAGGTCAAATCGACTGGCACGCCTTGGATATCGATTCGGGTATTAGCCCTTTGTGTTTGTAGATCCACTTTTGCATCAACACCAATGGATCTAGCTAAACTACAGAATGATGTGATTCAATGTCTTGTCAACTTTGAGTTGGTGTTCCCTCCTTCCTTCTTTAATATCATGACACACCTCCTAGTTTACCTGGTCATGGAGATTAGCATTCTCGGTCCTATGTTCCTGCACAACATGTTCCCCTTTGAGAGGTTCATGGGAGTCCTAAAGAAATATGTTCACAACCATGCTCGGCCAGAAGGAAGCATCACCAAGGGCTATGGAACAGAGGAGGTCATTGAGTTTTGTGTTGATTTTATTCCCGACCTTGACCCGATTGGTGTTCCTAAATCGCGACACGAGAGGATACTAAGTGGAAAGGGGACACTAGGGAAGAAACCACCTGTGAGGGGTTCAAATCATCGGAACCATATCCACAGGACGGGAATACAGAGCCCGAATGTGATAAGCGCCCAATTAAGTGCCGTGCGCATCTATTTAGAGGCACTTCAACATATTTGCTATGATGTGCCTGATTTCTCGCACTTCAAGGCACTTGCTTTGAATGCTAGTGATATCCTTATCCCACAAGCAAGCGAATGGTTTGTAAGCTACAACCATGCGGATGTGGTAAAATAGTCACTTATACCTGAGTCATAATTATTTGTTGTTTATTATTGTAATCACATTCTCTAATTTTTTTTCTTTTTCTCTGCATGCAGGTTGTGCTCCAGGACCTTATCTATGCTGCTTGTGGCTTGTGGGCCATTCTAGACTAAGCTACGTAGCAACTCGAGTACAATTGGAACTTCTGCAATGGAAACCTTGGCCAGCTCACTATAGAAGGACGCTAGTAGTACATAAGAATTACTAACAGGGGCAGTAGTCGTTCAGTAGGTTACATCTATAGCCGATCATTCTTTCGATATTATGAGGCATGAGAGAGTGTACTCATACGGGCATTGGACTTCATCGATACAAGTAGATACATAATCCGTGACATCAATTACCATATATGGCTAGAGAGGCATGTCAGTGTGCGTGGCCTGATCGATCCCAATAGTGATTCCGATAGTAATTAATGTTTATTTAGCTAGGTTTTCAAGATCGTAGTTTAATTGGGTTCTAATTTTAATATGTACGACTTTGTGTGTTTAATTATTGTCATGCATGTAATTCGTGTAATATTTGTTGGGCAACTAGAAATATACATTCCGGTGTCATATTCATCTCAAACTTTTTCTTAGGCTTGCATGTGCCACATGTGAAGAAAACACCAAGTTTGGGATTTTTTTGGAGATGGTTTACTACTTTCTAAGGTTTAATTGAATTTTCGCGCGACGACACCGTTTAATTATAGGTTGAACTGAGTCTACCCACAAAAAAATCTAGAATGATGCCAAACTTTTACACAGGCTCTAATGTGCCCTAGGGATAAGAATTTTGTGGAGGTGGATGAAAAAATCTATTGGGTCTAAGATGAAATTCACCCTCTTTTGTCTCATTCAACACACAGAAAAATATAATAAATAAAAAACTGATAAAAAAAACCTAAGATCCTATGTGGGGTCTTAATTTGGGTGTACAAGCTTGCCAAAAAAAATTCAAGCCATTTCGACATAAGAATACATATGCTTCTATTTATTCAGTATATAAAAGAAATTTTTTAATATATATCAACATCACTGTCGGTTTCAAAAAAACTGGCATTGATGAGAATAATCTGATAGTGATACTGGTTATCACTGTCGGTTTATTTTTGAAAACCGGTAGTGATATATAAAAAATTAAAAAAAATTATGCCAGTCCTCGGGTTCGAGCGCGGGTCTTGGGCTGCAGAGTTCAGAGACTCAACCATTGTGCTAGTATAGGATGTGTGCCATGGGTTATTTACTTTTTCCATTTTACCTTTAGGTCGCTTAAAAAATTATAAAATAGAACAAAAAAATTTGGGCCGCCTGGGACTCGAACACGGGTCTCGGGGGCTAAGTTGAGGGGTCTTAACCATTGCGCCAATAGAAGGAGTTCGAAAGTAAACGAAAACTTATCCTACTTAACGCCTAAGTTAACACCTAACTGCTACACAACATCACTACCAGTTTGGGGAATGACTCGGCAGTGATGTGCCCCATCACTGTCGGTTTGCAAGCCAAACCGGCAGTGATGAGCTATTTCCCAAAATAAATTAATAATTTATAAAATAGAACAAAAAAATTTGGGCCGCCTGGGACTCGAACATGGGTCTCAGGGGCTAAGTTGAGGGGTCTTAACCGTTGCGCCAGTAGGAGTTTGAAAGAAAATGAAAACTTATCCTACTTAACACCTAACTACTACAACACATCACTACCAGTTTGGGGAGTGACTCGACAATGATGTGTCCCATCACTATCGGTTTACAAGCAGAACCGGCAGTGATGAGCTACTGCTATAATAGTGGCGCGGGTTAAAATTAACCCAATTCATTTCAACCCCATACCAACCCCTCTCCCCACACCACTAGACCACCACCCCACGCCGAAGCACCCCCCACGCTGTCCACCGCCCCACGTTGTCCACCGCCCCAAGCTAGAGCACCACGCCATCCATGCCAAGCTAGAGCACCGCGCCGTCCGTCCTACCGCCGAGGCCTTTAGGAGCGCGCGGACAGCTGCTTTCCCACCCCATGGTGAGTGCGTGGCTCACTACCCACTATGTGTCTGATGAAATGTCCCACAGCTGCTTACTTGAATCAGTTTGATCATGCAGTGTGTGTTGTCATACAGTTTGATCATGCAGCTGTGAATGCTAGAACCTAGGTGTGCCACATAGTGTGTGCTGTCTATTTCTTTGTGTTTCTAGACGCATTGCTAGTAAGTAGTACATTGTTACTTAGTAGCACGTTGCTCAGCTCTATTCATCAGTATACTAATAAGAACGAAAGCGTAATTTTATTTTTGGTTACCAGGATAAACATAGCAGGGACTCATAATACTTCACAGAAATTGCTCTCTGTACGTTAATGGTAGTTTGTTTTTGGAGTACTTGCATTTTCTCTATGAAACAAACTTACGTTTTCTCTGTAAAACCATCTTACACATCATTGGAGCTTGGCTGGATACATATGTGAAACCAATGGTTGGCCTCACCTCGTAGCTTGCAATTGCAACCGCGCTCCCATCAGGCGGATACTTAATGTTTTTGGAACTGTGCCACCAATGCTCAATGTTTTTGAATGTGAGGATGGAGTATATATACTTTAGACCTATAGAACTAATATATGTCCAAACTTGTCATGGAATTCTCCATGCTATCAGCATAAAGATGCATAATTATTAACTTATGCAAAATTACAAGTAATACATAGTTATGTAGCCTTGTGCATTAAACTAGGAATATTTTCCAACAATCCTATCTTGTTATGAGTTTTTGCATGTCACTTTCCTGGGATAGTATGAGATGCATATTTGCCCCTACCAACCATGTAAGTTTTAGATCAAAGTATCACTAATTTGGAAAGATGCTTACCTGCACTGATACTTGTAAAAGAACCTCGCGCCAATGGTTGGGGGATTTATAGTGAGACTGAAGACTCTAAGACATCTCTAGGAGTATATGCAAAAGTCTTAAACTAGCTCTCTAAATCATCATTTGTTTTTTAACGAATAAAAATATTCTTTATATCTTTCCTACATCTAACAACTATTACTAAGGCACATGAATAGCTGTTTTCCAAACACTCCTATCTATGCAATGGTTGTGTGTTATTCATAAATATATTAAATTGTATAAGAATACATCATGTTTGAATGACAACCTAATTTACTTAAATGTATAGGCAACCATGGCATGGTATGTAGTGCATGTTGCTCACATGCCTGGATTTATTGAACCTGGGAAGATTGCTATGCTCAAGTCAATCGCTACCCTGGTAATTTGCATAAAAAATACAACACAGAAGATGAAGCTTTGAGGACCTACTATAGTCATCTGGCCTACCTTGCAAACCATGGGCAACCGGCCTACTATGGTCTAATGAATGCAAACCATGGCCATCCGCTGGCACTGGAGATCGAAGAGAAGCCACCCGCCAAAGATGTGAAGATTAGGAGAAATGCTCCTTGGTCTTGGAAAGATGTCATACTTTTATTTATGACTATGGTCGTCGCTTTTCTTATTTTGGAAGTTGATGTAGGCTTAGTTTTATAGAATAGTAGGTGGACTTTGTTGTATGTGGTCAATCAAATAATGAATTTGTTCTAGGTGAACATATGCTATTATTTGACTTTGTTGTATGTGGACTTATTATTAGACTTTGCATTAAACATATTATATATATGAACATATGCTATTAGTAGTTGTCTATAGCCAAAACTAACCACGATCGTGTCACAGCCATGACTCATCATCGCCGAAGAACAGATCGGCAACAAGAAGTGGCTGATATCGCTGGGACGGGAGAGCCGCATGATCTGACAAACGGTGACGGTGTCAATCAGGTCAGTGAGAACGAGCAGCCATGGACCCCATCCGACCTGCTCGATCTGGGTCAAAATGACCAAGATGGCCAGGTAACTTTGGTATCATGTGACTATGTAGCCACACACGCTAATCAATTGAGAGGGTCATAGCTTACTTGGTGTCTCTAGTAGGAGCCTCCGTCAGCTGAGGAGCCAGAGGGTTCAGGTAGCAGGAATGCTAGATCCAAGCGAGGCATGTCAAAGATTCCTGTTGGTAGGAATGCACACTGGCACATTACTGAGTTCGATGAATTTGGGGATCCACTCTCACCGCCTATAACTTTGACCAAATACAAGACTATCCTTGGGTTACTTGTTAGGGACTTCATCCCGATTAGATATAGGAAGTGGATTGAGAAAGATGATGACTCGTGGAGGGTTTCCGAAAGTGAGAAGGATTACATATGGGATGTCAAGATCCTAGAGTATTTCACTCTCCCAACCGAGTATGATAGGGAGTTAGTCAAGAAAAAAGCAAAAGAAATCATGAGGACATGCTTCAAGAATTTGAAGGGGACATTGTACAAGAATTTTCTCCACCAAAATAAAGAGCCAGATTTCGATGGTGGACAGTTTAGCAAGCAGAAGGACTTCTGGCAGCATTTCAAGGAATATAGGTTATCCGAGGAGTACTTAGCACTGAGCAGGAAGAATAAGGAGAACTCATAGAAAGCGATGAATCCTCATCATCTTGGCTCTCGTGGCTACGCCAAAAAGATGCCAGAATTTGAAGTAGAACTTCAAAAGATGGTTTGCCTTGCTGAGGAAGGCATTCAGGTTGAGATAGCCGATTGGGAGCCTAGATCAGTATTATACTATATGGGGAGGAATGTACGGCATGCCGAGGATGGGAGCTTTAGCTCCACAAATGAACCCATGAGCAAACTCATCCAGAGGATCTCCCAGGTAACTGAGGAGGTGAGGCAAGGGACTTGCACTTCTAATAGGGAGAAAGACATGCTCACCCAAGCACTTAGAACCAAGGAGCACCCTGGTCGCACTAGAGGAATCAATATTGTTCCTTGGAAACTAGCATTCCCCCAATAATCTAACACTTACTGGAGCCGCTCGAGGGGTAGAGCAGAATAGGAGGCAGAGTATTTGAGGTGACTAAAAGAGATGGAAGACAGAATGGAAGCATAGATTTAGGCAACTGTTGAAGCGTGAGTCGAGAAAATTTTGCTATCCAAGGGGTCAGGAGTACCACAAAACCCTACTCCAACTGTCTTTAGCCCATAGTTTAGGGGTCACAGTAGCTACGGATCGACCTCGCTCGATGAAGAAGAGGAGAATGTGCCTCATCCGGTGGATGGCATCACTGAACCCATTAATGTCAAGTTGTACATCCATTAGGAATAGGAAAGGACAAGGTGGCGCTTGGCCAGGCTTGGCCTATGAGAGACAAGACAATTAAAGGCCGCCCAATTCCACAGGGGTACGCTCACATCACCATTGACAGAATACTTGATAAGAAGTTTAACAAGATACCCATTGAGTACCCCGTAGCGAAAGACAGCCCGAAACTTGGTCAAAACAAGTGCTCTCAAGTGGCCTGGCGCAAGCGCTTCATTAAGCTTGACCATCAATTGTCCTCTGATGATGAGGACGACTGCAAGTCTTTGCCCACCCGCGATGATCACTCACCATCTTCCAACAGAAATCACTCCCCTCCTCATCCAGAGCCATCACCCCTAAGAAGACAGAGGTCTCCTATTCCTCCTCGTTCGGCTCCATCTTCATTAGCCCCAAGAAAAGAGACTTCGCCTCCTCCTCCTCCCCCTCCTCCTCCATCTTCATCAGCGCAGGGAAAATAGAATTCTCATCGTCATCCTCCTCCTCCACTTTAGCCCAAAACAAGATCAAGGACATCCTCGCAGTCACAGAAAAGGTCCTTGGATTTGGTCGCTAATGCTCCCAAAGTGGACCAATAGAAAAGAAAAAGGTCGTTCAGTGGCAGCGTTACCACCTTGATGAAAGAAAAATTTACAGCACATATCTCGAAGGAATATTATGTTAGTTTCTTCAATCTCTGTGCCTCACTGCCTTCGTATTTGTTGAAGTCCGAATTTAAAAGGCAAAAATAGAATAAATATGCTACAACAAGAGATGAAGAAATACACAATAAAGATTTAAGGAACATACAGAAGTACGTCGAAGACAACCCATGATTAACCATGGAAGAGGTTGTGAACATCTATTATGATGTATAAGGGATGGGAACACCGGCAATGAAGTATGAAAGGGGCAATCTTTTGGTTCCTAATGACGAGTATAAAAATTTAACAACATATATGCGCCAGTTGCATGAATATTACATGGCTCAAGCAACAGAGATGGGCGACTTTGGTTTTGAGGTTATTATCTGTTCGCCACATGTTTTCCATTATCCTGAAGAAGAGAAGTTCGATCTCGAGTGGGAGTACTTGTTTCAGCTATACTAGAAATGCTCTCTCGATGTTCAAATGTTGACGCTGTGGACTATGTAAGTACCCTACATGCACAATATTACAATTAACTACTCTCTCTCGACAAATTGTTAACGTTTGAGCACTTCCCATGATGTTTATGTAGGTGTATAGCAAAATTTTGCATTCTAAAAAGCAAATGAGATTACATAGGCTTCTTGGACCCCTTGCGAGTCAATGAGAGGACATGTCTAGGCCTCTATGGATATGACGTGGAAGACCTAAAATAGAGATTGATTGTTGTTTTTGATGAATTCACGATGAAGAAGAAAACCCACATACTTCTAGCCTACAACTACGAGTATGTGTTCTCGGCTTTTAATTTTATGCTTCTTTTTTCGTTAAGATTATTCGATAATTAGGATTCTGTGATTGTAGCAACTATTTCATCTTCATTTATGTCAATCTTGCCAAAAATCTGATCGAAGTGTGAGACTCAAAGAAAAAATCATTTCATCATCTAGATGCACTGGTGGCAGTGCTGAATTAGTAAGTGAACCTAATAACATATTATTTTCTAATCACAAATACTGCTTTCTAATGTTTCTCCCTTTAATGTTGCTCAGTGTCCAAAGAAGACATATCGGTGGGACGCCGGTCCCATTCAAGGTTGTCGAAATGGAGGGGAAGTACCTGTCACAGCCGGTGGGAAACAATGAATGCGGGTTTTATGTAATGTGGGCAATGCTTCACTACGTCGGCGGGAAATCGGAAGAAGCTGATAAGTTGCTGTGTATAATCCCCATTTCATTTATGTCTGTTAATATTTCAACAAAATAATTTACTGTTCCTCTTTGGATATCATCTTTTTTGAACAACAGCGCAAGAAATATAATCACCAACGGTTGTTAAACATGGAGATCGTCGCACTGCAATCGGAGCTCGCAAAATTCATCTTAGCCGAGGTATTGGAAAAACATGGAGTATTTTCCATTGCACAATCCGTGAGGTACAAGGACCAGTATGGCCCAGAGCGGCTCACTAGATTATTATAAGAAGTCCGAGAAGCATTGCATAATCTGTGAAGTCCGAGAACATTTCTTTTTTATTCTGAGGGATCGAGATCTGGATAAGAACATTTGAACTATAATTGTAACATTTGTAATGTTTAATATTGATGGACCTGTCATCTACGTAGCGTATATAAAGCGAAACCCGATTCCATGAAAAAATATAAATTAAAATCAATTATAAAACAATAAAATGCGAATGGGCCATCACTGCCAGTTAGCAACGAACCAACAGTGTTGTGTTGCAAAACACTGCCAGTTATCAACAAACCGACAGTGGTGTCTTGCAAAACACTGTCAGCTTAAGCCATGAACCGACAGTGTTGTCTTGCTCAACACTATCGGCTTGATCCATCAACCGATAGTGTTGGCTAGCTCAACACTGCCGGCTTGAGCCATAAACCGACAGTATAGGCTTGCTCAACACTGTTGGCTTGAGCCAAGAACCAACACTCTTGAAGCAGCCATCACTGTCGGTTGGGACTATAAACCGGTAGTGTTGTTCAACTAGACACTGTCGGGTGGAGCCAGAAACCAACACTGTTTTCTGTTAATTAGTGTCAGTTTTTAAGAACCGACAGTGATGTCAACCCTCTATCACTGTCGGTATGCCACTATCGGTTTAAAATCCGGCAGTGAAGGGAGTTTTGAACCGACAGTGATGTCCAGATCTAGGGTAGTATATTGTTTCTCTCACTAGCAGTTGGATGGGACCTGACCAACTGTGAACCTGTCTGTCCCCTGTCGGTCCACGGTCCTGGTCCCAGGCTCGGGCCTTGTCTCTCTGTTGGCAAATGGGGAGCAGCAACACAAACACAGCAGCACACACGCTAGTTGGGCATGTATGTAGATGTAGCCCCCTCCCTAGTATCCAAATCGTTCGTTTGCTCTATTTCATGGGGTCCCACTGGCACAACATTTGAGCTCCGATTCAACCCCAAGCTGGGAACCATTTTATTAATTAAACAAAAACATTTAAAATAATGTGTTACGACCAGCTGGTATCCAAATGCACAAGTAAGTACCAATACAAGCGTCTCTTTGAACCTAGGATGCTTGGAGTCTCGTAACCCCAAGTTGGTATCCAAATCCACATTTTAAGTAATACGTACTATAACACAAGCATCCTTTTGAACCTGCAGTTTGTGCCCCGTGCGCTGCCGCCGCCTCGTCCGTGCATGTCCGGCGGGTGGAACACGTACGGATATGGATGCCATGGGCACACCACACTACTCGGCTCCAAACACCTATCGTCGTGTAGATAGTGCATGCATGTCGCAACCAGGCCGGGCCATCCCGCTTGGTTGAGCTGTTTCAAATTAAAAGGCTGCACTGCAGGTCTGCAAGCTGCACCCACCAGCACCAGGA
Organism: Miscanthus floridulus; assembly: GCF_019320115.1. Taxonomy (NCBI): domain Eukaryota; kingdom Viridiplantae; phylum Streptophyta; class Magnoliopsida; order Poales; family Poaceae; genus Miscanthus; species Miscanthus floridulus. The sequence continues at coordinate 17,622 of NW_027096734.1, read as the reverse complement.
CGGATGCATGCGTGCGACGCAGGCACAGCGCACAAGCACACAGATGACCGAACGAGAGGGCTGGGGGCCGCTGCACTGCATTGTGTGTGCATGCTTTGTCCGAGAGGAAAAGAGGCCGGACACAGCAAAAAAAGTGGCCGCAGCGCATGAGATCGATGGGAAGCTCGTGGTCCGCGCTAGTGCGCCACCCGCCACGTGCAGCTACATAGGAGTAGTACTCCTGTACATTTTAGTTCCAAAAAAAACTTACTCCTCCACAGCAAAAATGTACTCCTCCTCCAGAGTAGTAGAGCACTGCGCCTCTAACGGAGCTCATATTCACAATTGTCTAGGAATGGCCTTCCAATGCTCAAAAATGGTAGGCAAACAATAGAAACATATCCACATGTGTTGTATGCATAATAAGTTGCTCTCAGTGCGGGTTTCCAAATTAACGGCCATCCAACGCTAAAATGGCCAAATCAAGATCCTTGATAAGTGTGATAGAACCAAGACAATAATCTAAGGTTTTAGTTGTACAAGTTGAAGGTCAAGATTTTATTTCTAATATTCCAACAGGAACGATAACAGAGTTTTTATACAAAACTAAATAAAACAGCTGACAAAGCAATATAGCCGACAGTAGATGGAATAAAATCAAGATAGATTTGCTACCTGATCAAAATGAAACAACACAACTAAAGCCTAGAGTATGGTCTGACCTGTCACACCAATCTCACTTGGTCCCTTTATCATCATTGAGCAACAAACCTTCCTCAAGCACACAATTTCCCCAAATAACAATAAGCAAAAATTGCAGGCTATAAATATGAACAGTCCAAGAACGATTGCACTTCCCCCAAATAATAGAAGCACATCCATTTAACACGCAACCTAGCTGATAATCACTACAACTCAGGCTATATGAAAAAAGTCACTTCACTCCGGCTTCACCCTATCTGTGACACTACTACAACTCTAGAAACACATCCATTTAACACGCGACCTAGCTGATAATCAGCCTTCATTTTTTCAAGAAATTGATTAGGTAGTCATGCACTAGAACTGAATATACATATATGCACATTTATCTATTGTCAGTGATGTATACTGAAAAATCGGTAGTCAGTGCCGAGCTCGAAAGAGATTCCAAGGATATTTTAGCCAAATTAGCAGTTAGTGCAGCAGGAATGGAGGAGAAGGTGAGGTTGGGGGCGCATACCTATAGAAGACCAGGCCAAGCAAGGGATGGCGGTGGCAGCGAGCATGGGGTAGGGATGTCAAGGTCGGAGAAGACCCCCACGTCAAAAGCAGAGGTCGAAGATGGGGAGCGTGCACGGCCGCTGGCGCACATGGCCACCAAGGGATGGCGGCGGTAGCGGCACAGTGGGCCGGGGCCCTCAAACCCTAGCGTAGGGGGTCGGGAGAGCTCAAGGTCGTAGATCGACGAGCCAACAGCCGGAGCGGGGGAGGTCGGGGTCAGAGATGGGGCGACGGCGGGCTGGCCGACCGGGAGGCTCTCAAACCCTAGCCGTGTGGCGGCACAGGGATTGCCGAGGATGGGGCCCAGGGACACGGAGATGGGGCAGCGATGTTGGTGTGATGGCTTCATGGACTATGTCAGCGGTGGAGAGGTCAGGGAGGAGGAGGCATCGACAGCGTCAAAGGAAACTTTAGCAGCCTACCTGCGACGTAGAGGAAGAATAGCGCCCAGACTTAGAAAAATTTCGACCTCCCGTAGGCTCTAGTTTATATATCGGAGGTCATTTGTAGGGGCGGCTCCTGAGTTAGCCGCCCTACAAATCAATTTGTAGGGACAGTTCCTGAGTTAGCCGTCACCTACAAATATTTTTCAATTTATTTTAATTACTAATTCTGTAATTCATTCATATATAAAGATCATAATGTAAATTTATATATTAGTTTTTTTTATTATTCTATATATATAAATAGATGTATATATAAACAATTTATTATATATATAGATATAATTATATATATATAAATATATAAACAATTTTATTCTATATTTTCTTCTTTACAAAAACAATATTGTAAAAATTGAAAATTTGAATTTCAAAACAACTAATAGAATTTGAGGACACTAAATGACCTCAAATGAAAATTTCATAAACATCAAAGTTGTAGAACTCATCAAGATGTACAACTTATATTTTGGTTATCTTTTCATTTGACAAAATTTGAAAAGTTCAAATTTTGAATTTCAATAAATGGCAACTTCAAATAAGGTTTTGAAACCATAAATGATTTCAAATAAGAACGTCATGAACATAAAAGTTGTTGAACACATCACTATCTACAACTTTTATTTTGGTCATCTTTTCATTTGACTAAATTTGAACAGTTCAAATTTTAAATTTTAATAAATGATAACTTCAAACAAGATTTTGAAACCTTAAATGATTTTAACTAGAAAAGTCATGAACATAAAAGTTGTTGAACTAATCACTATCTATAACTTTTATTGTGATCATTTCTTCATTTAATAAAGTGTTATTAAACATTGTTCACAAATCCACATATCACTCGTAGTTTCATAAATTATACGAGAGACATATTGATTTGTGAACAATGTTTACTATCACTTCTTAGATGAAGAAATGACCAAAATAAAAGTTGTAGATTTTGATGAGTTATATAACTTTGGTATTCATCACTTTTTTAGCTGAAATCATTTAGTGTTTCAAAATCTTGTTAGAACTTGTTATTTTTTTAAATTTGAAAATTTAAATTGTTCAAACTTTGTTAAACGAAAAGAATGACCAAATCAACATAATAACTTGATAGGGCATGATTTTAGAAAAATTTAGAAAAAAATCATCACATTTGGAGTTAGTATGAGGGAGAAAGACTAGTTGCAAATTTTACCCAGAGATTAAAAAGAAAAATCACAACTGTTCATGATGATCAGTGATGAACAAGTGTGATTTCTCTTTTTAATCTGTGGTTGAAACTTGTAACTAGTTTTTCTCCCTCATACTATCTCCAAATGTGATGGTTTTTTCCTAAAATTTTCTAAAATCATGCTCTATTATTTTAGTCTAGTCATCTATCTTTGTCACTAATTTTGGACAATTAAAATTTTGAATTTTAGATAATGACAACTTCAAACCTAATTTTCAACCACTAAATGATTTCAGCTATAAAGGTGATGAATATAAAAGTTATATAACTCGTCAAGATCTCCAACTTTTATTTTGGTCATTTCTTCATTTCATAAATTGTTAAGTGCTTGTTTTAAGTGTTTCAATAGTAGTCTAAACATGTTGCAGTAGTAATAAGTGCCTGTTTCAAGTGTCTACGTGTTATAGCTGTTTTAGTAGTAATAGAGTGGATGTTGCAATAGGTTCATCTGGATGTTGCAAAGGGTAGTCTCGCACACATGCATAAATGTAGTCTCACACACATACATAAATATATAGTCTCACACACATACATAAATATATAGTATCACACACATGCATAAATGAAGTCTTACAAACACACACACACTTACACAAACACTCCACGTTCAACAACTAGCTATCCCGTTGTAACGACTTTTCCCTTGACACTTTTTCATTAACATGGCAATATGTCTTTGGGCAGGTTCTTTTCCACAACACTGATCTTCTAAGGAAAGTCTGTGAATAGCGGCATCTCATCGTAGTTATTGTAAGCTTCAACATCGTCCATGCCATCAACTCCAATAATGTGTTGTTTCCCGGAGGCAACCACGTGCTTTGTCTTCTTCTTCGGGGGGAGGTTACTTTGTGGGTCAGGCATATAGAAAACTTGTGCGACACATGAAGTGAGCACCCAAGGGTCATCTTGGTAGCCTAGATTCTTGAGATCCAAGACTCTCAATCCGATCTCGTTCAATTGGTGTTGTTTGATCCAGCAGCATCGAAATAAGGCCACCGTTATATCCCTTCCATAGCCAAGTTCACATATCTCTTCAATGATGCCAAAGTATTAGATCTTTCGCCCCACTCCATCGAGAGCTTCTATTCGAACACCGCTGTTTTGGTTCACATATTTACTATCCTTTGCGTGGGTATAGTACGTGAACCCATTAATGTCATAAGCTTTCCAAGATGTCACTTGTCTTGATAGCCCCTCCACCAACCTACTGATGGTAATAGAGTCTATGGTTTCTCTATGCGGTATGTTTTGGTCCTTCACCATGTAGTTTGTCATTGCTTGTGCTGTTTCATGACCCAATAATCTAAACAACCATTTCTCTCTGCCATAATGATAGCCAAGTTTTCATCAATGTACGGTTGCATTAGTTGTGTACTCTGCAAGACACTGTAATGCACCCGACTCACTTCTTTGTAATCATGGTTGATGAACGCTTTTCTACCACTGGTGTCCTTCCTAGCCAGCCTAGCCATGCGACGAGAATTGGGTTTACCAATTCCTTTCTATACTTTTAGGTACTCTTGACAGCACTTGCCGACTTCTTTAGTACTATAACCCTCTATCATGGAGCCCTCTGGGTATGCTCGATTATGCACGTATCGGCTTAGAACCGACATGAACCGTTTGTAGGACCACATTTCATACAAGTAGCAAGGGCCCAACACCTGTATTTGATGAACCGTGTGAATCATGAGATGTGGCATTATATTAAAAAAAGCAGGAGATAAACACATCTCTAGTTGGTTTTGTGTCTCCACCACAAATTCATGTAGGTCACTCAGCTCTTTCTTGCCAATCGTCTTCTGTGAGATCTTTAAAAAGAAGTAGCACATGCGAGTGATGGTCATTTTTAAGAACTCTCACTTTATAGCCCTGATTGCAATAGGTAGAAACACTGTCAGCATCACATGACAATCATGAGCCTTGCAGTGTGTTATTGACAAGTCCTTCATCGACACTAGCTTCTTCACATTCATTGAAAACCTAGTCAAGACTTTGACCCCCCTCAGGAAAGTGCATATAGCTCTCTTCTCTTCTGGTGTTAGGTTGAAGCACGCCACGGGCAGAGTGTATTTTCCATAAGCCTTAGGTACTGGGTGAAGTAGTGGCATCATGTTTAGCTGTACCATGTCTTTCCATGATTTTAGACCATCCTTTGACTTGCCTATGTTCATCAAGGTAGCAATAAGACTCTCAAAGATATTCTTTTGCACGTGCATAGCATCAATGGCATGGGGACCTCAAAGTCTGGCCAATAAGGCAGATACTAAAAGAAGATCGATTGTTTTTTAAAAGGTACACCTTCGATAGGAGGTCTACTTCTATCTCTGTTCATCCCATCCAGATTCTTCTTTCCATAGACGATGCGTATGTTTTTCACCATTCTGTACACATATTCTCCGTTATGACATTTCTCCAGAGGGGGTTCAATCTCTAGGGTGTTGTCATAAAATCTAAAGAACAATTTGCTATGGTACTTGTGACTTGTCTTTAAGAAGCGCTGGTTCCTTAGGTAAACTATCTTCTTGGATGCATCTAGGAACACCCATGTAGTACCATCCAAGCAAACTAAGCATCATGTCTCCCTTTTGATCTGTCTAGACAAAACAAACAGCGCAGGGTAATCATTGGTAGTAACAAATATTATTGCTCTACATATGAAGTCCTCCTTTTAGAACACATCATACATCGGCTCCCCATGCCTCCATAGCCTCTCCATTTCTTGCATCAAAGGCTCAAGGAACACGTCTATATCAATGCCTGGTTGTTTAGGGCCAGAAATAAGAATAGTGAGGAGAAGGTACTTTCCCTTCTGACACAACCATGTTGGGATATTGTACATGGTCAAGATCACTGGCCTAGTGCTATGGTCACTTATCCTCTCATTGAAGGGATTCATTCCATCTCATTCCATCGGTGCTCAAACCAAACCGCATATTCCTTGGGTAATCACTGAATTCTTTGTGCTTCTCATCGATCCTTTGTGACTGACTACAATCAGCCAGGTGTGCAATCTTATCATCATCCACCTTGCGCTCATCATCCCACCATGTCATGAGTGCGACTTCTTTAGGGTTTAGGAAGATACGTCTCAAGCGGTCGGTCACTGGCAGGTACCATATTACCAATGTAGGAATTCTTCTCTGCTTTGCATCGTTGCCTAATGGAGTGTCCTCTGGGGGCTAACATTCTTATACCACCTTTTTCGTACCCTTCTTATTCCTCTTTTTCCTCGTGGAGGCTTTGTCCCCATCGTAAAGGTCATTGTTCTTGTACTGACTGGCCCCACACCTTGGACATTTATCTAGTGACTTGAACATTTCACCATGAAAAAGGATATAGTGGTTGCAATATGCATGGATTTTTTTCAACCCCCATTATCAATGGACTTATGACCTTCTTCGCTTGGTATGTGTTAGTGGAAATAGAGTTTGGTTGTGGCAGCACCCATGACAGGAGACGCAATAGATCATTGAAACTATAGTCTGACCAGCCATACTTAGCCTTCAGGATGAGTAGCTCAAGCACAAAATGTAGTAATGTCCAATGTGTCGGATAGCCCTTTTCAACACCATACACAGTCTCCTTCGATGTTTTTGTCACCCTTTTCAAATTTTCTAGACCTTTTGGGCTCTTTAGTAAAATCTCTGGTCCAAGGACCCGAATCATTTCCTCCATATCATCAAAATCATCTTCACCACCAACACATGCTCCCCCATTATTATTGGCACCATCTTCGTCATTACCATCCAAACCACCAGCATCACCACCTTGTTCATTGCCAAACTCAGGATCCATTTGTACATCAAGCTCTTCTGAGTATTGGGACAAGTATTCTTGGGTTTTGGCGTCGTCTTCTTCATCATCATCGTCATTATCAACAATCATTGTTTCATCATGATGAATCCACACTGTGTAGTCCTCAACAAATTCTCGCACAATCAAATGTTCTTTGATGATACTAACATCTATCCATGCCATAAGGTTCTTGTAATCTTTGTAGGGACAAATAATTGTATCCTTATTCTGTATCAACGTTGCTGCATGCTTCTCTGTGGCTTCAATAAATTTGTCCACCTCTTCACGGAAACCTGCCTTGAACCTTAACGAACCATACATCCAAGACTTCCTGTACTCTATCTTTTAAAACACAACAATCAAAGAAAATATATTAAAGGACTACTAATTCAAATATATATGTAAAGGAATCAAATTAATAATTAATTACTTGACAATAATTCTATATACTTCATATATATAAATATAAATATAAAATAAAATTACATGAAGCAAATCATGGTAGAGGGTAATTAATTAATGGCCTATTTATCAATAAATAATTAAAAATATATATTTATTAATTAAAATAAATAATTTCAAAGGCAACAATTTGTAACAATTAATATTTTACCCACTACCTTTCATGCAAACCCTATTCCAATTTCATGAAACATAAATTTACAAAATTAAAATAAAAAACAAACCCTAGATCTAGATCTAAATCTACATGTACATGAAACATACATGAAACTAGGGTGTAATCTTAACTAAAATCAAGCAAGATCGACTAATAAATGGTGTAATCTCATTTATCTAACTAATTTACACTAATAGCTTCAAAACAAGAGTCTAATTTGCTTCATACAAAGCTCAAGCACCATTGAAGAGAGAGAAAAGTAAAACTATAATTACGATCACTAACCACCCATTAAAACTTCAAATAAAGGCTTGGAATAGCATTTTCTTACCTTGTACAACCTCTCCACCAAAGTATTTGAGATCAAAACATTCCCCCTTAGTAGAGCAATTTTTGGGAGGAGCCCATGGTCTCCCAACCTTTTTTGCTCAGGTTGGAGAGAGTGGCCCAAGGTCGAAGAAGTTGGCTACTATATATACAATGAGCATTTGTAGGGGTAGCTGGTGATTCAGCCGCCCCTACAAATGGACACAGCAGGGGCGGCTGATAATAGCCGCCTCTACATACCAACCGCCCCTATAAATCGATGCATTTATAGGGGTGGCTCGTATTACTAGCCGCCCCTACTGTGCCATTTGTAGGGGCGGCTATTGTGCTAGAGCCTGAGCACACCACTGTAGAGGCTGCTCCAATGCCAGCCGCCCCTAAAAAGCCCCATTGCTACAAATTGTTTTTCACATAGTGAATGTTACGTCTTTTTTGATAGGTTATAAGGACACATGCTTTACTTTTTTTTGCTTTGGTTCTTATTCTGTTTGCATGACACCATTTTGGATGTATTGATAGATATATCATAGTGTTTTTCATTAATTGTCAAACAACCTTAAAGCACTGGTGGAATCCTATGAGAATAGATTGGTGGGACTAGTCACGAGTCATGGCATGTCTTCTTTGCTTCTCAACAAAGCCAAGCTACAAGTGCGACTGTGCCGTAGTGATGGCTAGATGCAACGTCTATCGCACTACACTTTTAGCTAATTGTTCCTATGCATTTTGCTCCTATGCCATGCATACTCTCTATTGTGTCCACTACTAGAACTTTTGGTACTTCTTTTGTGACATTTGAGTTCACTAGTTTGCTCGCTACCATCTTGTTGACACCATTTTTTGCATGTGTCAAAATGATCAGAGTGGGCTAATCGGCAGGAGGAAAGTTACTGTATATGCTGACAGCTGATGAAAATTAGCTTGTAAAGATGGTTGCCGATGAATGGTGGTGATCGATGGAAAGGTTAATTTAGACTCGGGCATTGCCGATAAGGTTGGAGATGTTATTGTCGATGCCGATGAAGGAAGGCTTGAAGACTACTGCCGATGAAACAGGAAGTATGCCGATGGAAAGGAGGTCGATGAGATTTCCATCATAATTGAGGTGGACAGGGAAATAGATAGGGGTTGATTTCCTTTTCTATATTTGTTAGAGTATGATTCATGTAAGAGTCATGTGTTTCCTTAGATATGGATTTGGTGTCCTAGTTGTGTTTGGTTATGTCTCTTTAGATCAGGGTATAAATATAGAGTGAGGGGCAATGTAATAAAAAAGCAATTAATATCAAGACCAATTTTACTCCTATTTGCATCTACTTACTTTTCGGCGACTTCGTCAAATTGCGTATTTTTCCTTTTTACGAGTTCTCATTGATTCGGCGAGTTGCATAGCTTCAATGCGACCTTCGGTGATTCTCGAGTTCCGCGTGAGTTCCTCTTGGCTGTGACTTCCAGGAGTATCGCTGTTGTTAGGACCAAAGTGCTCGTATCTTCATCCTTATCGATTAACAGGTCAAATCGACTGGCACGCTTTGGATATCGATTCGGGTATTAGCCCTTTGTGTTTGCAGATCCACTTTGCATCAACACATCTTTTGACACGCTCAGTGGGACCAATCAATCCGATCAATATGTTCAATTCTGAGATCGATTCAGGGAACATTATCGTGGTATCAGAAGAAGATCTTAAGGAAGAGCAGAGGCAGGCTATGGAAAAGGCTGTAGAAGAATACAGACAGCTTTGTCTGAAATCGTTTAGCCTGAACAAGAGTGGACAAGTCATCCAGAAGCAAGATTTGCCATTGCCTCGACAGGTTACCTTTGACTCCAATCCTGGTAAACTTCAAGAGATGGTTAATTCTGCAGTAAATCATGCTTTGATTAATCATTCCAATGTGCTGTCCAATACTGTTTATAATGCTGTGGTTCGAACTCTCAAAGAAGGACAAGCGTCACCGCATTACGTTGGGCCTGCCTATCACCAACCAGAGCCGGCATCTGTCAAAACTCCATCGGCTCCCTCGACCGTTGTGGGTACAGAAGTTACTTCTCCTCCAGTATTGGTAGGCTTACCTAATATTCAATCTACACCGATACGATCAGATCCGGTACTACCAGGAGGACGAGTTTAGCTTAATACAGATCTATCGGCATCAGCTATGTCAGGCCCTATGTCTCAGAATAGCCAGATTCCTGCTAATTGGTGGGGATATGGTATGCCTCCGGAGTCATCTGCTTTCAATCCTGGGTTACCTCAAGTGTTTGATGCAGTAGAAAAAGCTCCTATACCATCGGCTATTTCACCGATGGCTCAAGTGCCTCAATATGCCACAGCAACTACTGTGCAACCAACTCCAGGAGGTTTCTAGATGCCTTTGTTCAAACACCCAATTCAAGTCCATCGGCAAGCTTACTGCCGATGCAGCAGAAAGCCCCTACTATGAGTCAAACTGGGGTTTAGTTCATGTCTCAAGCTGGCTATAATTATCCAACAATGTCAGCAAATACCAGCCATCGATAAGTTTTGTACCGATGAGTTCTAATAATGGTTGGTCAGGACAGTTACCTGTTCAACATATAGTTTAGCAAAATCAGCAGGTTGCAGGGATTCAACAAGGTCATATGCAAGCTGGTTTCCAGAATCAAGCATCGGCAGCTCAGCCGATGAATCCTTTCCAATAGGTTAATGGACCACAAGTAACAGCAAATATGCCGATTGCTGGAGATCATGGGCCACAAAGTTATGTGGAGGGATATCAGCAGGCACCTCCCGTAGAAATTTAGCCAGTTTGTCAGCAGGAGGCTGATGCTTTTTGGGCCGATAAGATAACAGAAATTATGAAGGATCAGTTTGGGATAAAGCCCAAGGTCAATACTTATTCTTATCAGACTCCATACCCTCCTGCATATGATTTAATTCCTCTCCCAAATCGGTACAATGGTACCAGATTTCACTAAATTCTCTGGGCAAGATGATACATCAACAATGGAACACGTCAATTGCTTCATTATTCAATATGGAGAGGTAGCTAGCAGAGATGAATTAAGAGTTTGATTATTTTCATCATCTTTGTCTGGATCAGCATTTACATGGTTCATTTCATTACCACCAAATTCTATTATTAACTGGGTTGACCTAGAAAACAATTTCATAAGTATTTCTTTGCTGGAATCCATAAAAGAAGCTTATCGATTTAGTAAAATTGAGACAGCGTAATGATGAATCGGTAGAAAGCTTTGTGCAAAGGCTACGAGATGTAAAAATAAGTGCTACAGTCTGGTGCTGGATGATCGGCAGTTTGCTGATTTGGCTTTCCAAGGGTTATTGCCACATCTTAAAGACAGATATGCTTCTCAGGAGTTGAAGCCTCAGTCATCTTGTGCAAAGGATCTCTGATCAAGATACTAGGGTTTTTGAACCTAAAAAGAATTGGAGTAAAAAAGTATCATTTGTTGAAGAAGTAGGAGATTTTGATTCTGATGAAGAGCCAGTTATCGATTTAGCTGAGTGGGTTAAGAATAAAAGCCGATATCTTGTCCCTTTGGTCAGAAAGAACTAGAAAGTTACCTTTGATATCACCAAGGCCGACAAGATATTCGATCTTCTGCTTCAAGAGGGCCAAATTAAGCTGTCACCTAATCATATGATCCCATCGGCAGAAGAATTGAAGAAGATCTTGTACTGCAAATGGCATATATGCAACTTCACACAGTACAAATGAGTGCAAGGTGTTCAGGCAACAGTTACAATCGGCTATTGAATCTGGGAGAATTAAGTTTGGTTCTTCCAAGGCCTAGAAGCCGATGAAAATTGATCAACACCCTTTTCCAGCAAATATGTTGGAGGCCAAAGGGAAGACCAAGGTATTGACGTCAGAGGCTGCTGAGAAAAACGCATCAGTGGATCCCCAACATCGGATAACTACTAATGATGCAAAAAATAAGGGTTTGCTGGGAGAGAAAGCAAGTAGTTCTAAAAACCCCTCCTCGACCTGGCATTGTGATTACCCATCGAAGGCAGCAGAAGGGTTGGCGTCAGCCGTAAGGACCGATATCGACAACAGCAAGAAGAGAGACGTCGGGAAGAATGGTATCAGTATAAAAATCATTGGAGGTGCCGTTTTTTTCATCCATTGCTGGGAAGAAGGTATTAAATTGCCAACTGTTGAAAATTGCCCTGAGTGCAATGGTTATTATGGGGTCAATCGGTCAGAAAGGAGGTTGCAACCTGGCAATCAGGGTTTATTTATCAATGAGCCAATCAGAGGCAGAGCATCAGTGCATGATCGGCTGGGGGGCAGACTTAGTGTACATGAAAGGCTTGGTAAACGCGCTGGATATTTTCCAAGGAATCAAGAGGAGCTTGAGGAGATGGACAAACGCAAGAGTTCTCGATGAAGAAATATTTTATAGGGACCCTAATATACGCTGTTGTAGAATCAACTGGGACCTGTTATCAGCCAGTTTGGAAGACCAGGTTTCTCTCGGTGGTGCTGGAGGGTCTGACCAAGACACAGAAAAGAAGGATGCAACGTGAGCATCAGGAGGATTTATACCGAGAGGAAAATTCCTCCAATGAGAGGTCGGTCATCAGCAGTGGCAAGTAAAACACAAAAATAAGGGTCCATCGGCAGATGTTTAATATGGTATTTATGTTGCTGATGGAGTTTTTGGCACTATCTGATAATGAGGAAGAAGTTGTTCTCTCTGATCAAGTAGCTCAGTTGACACTAGATCCAATGATGGCTGTTTTTGAGAAAACCTGCTGATGACGAGAGAACGCATCTTAAGGCTTTGTTTGTGAAAGGCAGAGTTGATGGGCAGCCTGTATCTAAGATACTTATCGACGGAGGGGCTGCGATTAATATTATGCCTTATGTGATGTATCAGAAACTTGGTAAGGGAGATCAAGACTTGACCAAAACCAATATGACGCTGAAGGATTTTGAAGGCAATGTGTCACCGGCTTAAAGGGGCAGTATGCGTTGAATTGACCATCGGCAGTAAAACCTTGCCGACGACGTTCTTGTTATAATGGCAAGGGTGCATATAATCTGCTTCTAGAGAGGGATTGGATTCATGCTAATTGTTGTGTTACTTCTACAATGCATCAATGCCTCGTACAGTGGATTGGGGATAAGATTGAGGTTGTTCCTGGTGATTCTTCTTATATCATCGCATTGGCAGAATCAGATACTTATGAGCGAACTAAATGCATATCAGGAGAAGTTTGGGAAAAAGAATTCCTTAGAGTGGCTGATTATGAAATTCCACCGATCCAAGCAGTCGGTTCTGAAGAAGAGTTTTAATGGATAGGTTTGCCAATGATGGAAAATTAGGTCAAGGGTTCACATCGGCAGATGATTTAGTAGAAGTAGATATTGGTGATGGCGATAGGCCAAGACCTACTTTTATTAGTGCTAAGTTAGATTCCAAGTGTAAGCAGCAAATAACTGATTTGTTAAAAGAGTATAAAGATTGTTTGCTTGGGATTATACTGAGATGCCTGGATTAGACCGATCGATAATGAACATCGGTTACCTATCAAATCTGGATTTCGGCCACATCAGCAGCTAGCACGCCGATGCAACCCTAATATACTTACTGACATTAAAGCCGAAATAACTAAATTAATTGAGGCAAAGTTTATTCGACAGTGTCGATATGCAGAATGGATCTCTAATGTGGTTCCTGTTATAAGAAAAATAGAAAACTTCATATTTGTATTGATTTCAGGAATCTTAACAAAGCCACACCGATGGATGGCTATCCAATGCCGATTGCTGATTTGTTGATTGATGCTGCAGCCGGACATCAAATTATCAGCTTCATGGATGGTAATGCAGGTTACAATCAAATATTCATGGCTGAAGAAGATATTCCCAAGACTGCTTTCAGATGTCCAGGTCATGTAGGGTTGTTTGAGTGGGTAGTCATGACGTTTGGTTTGAAAAATGCTAGTGCTACTTATCAAAGAGCTATGAACTTTATTTTTCATGAATACATCAGCACATTAGTGGAGATCTACATTGATGATGTAGTGATTAAGTCTGGAGATATCACAAAACATCTAGCCGATTTATAAAAGATACTGGAGTGCACAAGGAAGCATGGATTGAAGATGAATCCTAATAAATGTGCATTTGGTGTATCGGTAGGTCCATTTTTGGGTTTTATGGTTGCATCAGGGGGCATCGAAATCAATAGGAAGTCTATTGATGCAATTAACAAGGTGGTTGCTCCTACCAATAAACTGAATTGCAATCTTTGATCGGTAAGATTAATTTCATTAGAAGATTCATATCTAATCTGTCGGGAAGAATCAAGGCTTTCAGTCCATTACTTAAATGAAGGCCGATCAGGAATTTATATGGGGAGCTGAGCAGCAGTTAGCCCTAGATGAAATTAAGAAATATTTAACAAATCCTCCAGTGCTAGTTCCACCTCAACACGGGAAACCTTTCAGGTTGTATTTGTCAACTGATGATACCGTTATCGGTTTCAGCTCTTATTCAAGTATTTAAAGGGAAAGAACGTGTTGTTTATTATTTGAGCAGAAGATTAGTGGGATGCTGAGACAAGGTATTTCGGCCATCGAAAAATTATGTCTGTGTTTATACTTTTCTTGTGTCAAATTAAGACATTATTTGTTATCTGCCGAATGTACGGTCATATGCAAAGATGATATAGTCAAGTATATGCTGTCGATGCCAATATTAAGTGGTAGAATCAGCAAGTGGATTTTAGCATTATCAGAATTTGAACTACGTTACGAATCAATTAAGGCAGTTAAGGGGCAGGTTATGGCTGATTTTGTCACTCAGCATTGTAATACAGTGGACTCTCTGGAGGTTGCTCCTTGGACACTTTTCTTCGATGGGTCCACATGTGGTGAAGGAGCAGGTATCAGCATTGTGTTGATTTCACCTCAAGGAAGGAAGTATGAGTTTTCATTGCCGATTGTTGCTACGCCGACAAACAATCAGGCTGAATACCAAGCCTTGATGAAAGGGTTAGAATTGCTGAAGGAGATACGTGCCGATGCTGTTGAAATCTTTGGTGATTCTATGCTAGTTATAAATCAATTGGCTGGGATTTATGAATACCGAAGTGAAGTTTTAATTTCGTATTATGAAAGATGTTTGCAATTGTTGAAAGGGTTTAGAGATTTTTGTCTTGAACATATTTCTCGACTGCATAATGAAGAGGCTAATCGACTAGCTCAGCACGCTTCAGGGTATCAGCCTATTCAGGAAGTGCTAACATCGGTGGTCGATACCGATGACTGGAGAAAGGAGATTGTCGATTATTTAAAGGATCCATATAAAAAGGTTGAAAGACGTATAAGGTTCCAAGCTACCAAGTATGTGCTCCTCGATGATGAATTATATTATCGAACTATAGATGGAATTTTACTCAGATGTGTTAGCAGTGATGAATCGAAAAACTTGATGGGTGAAATTCATGAAGGAGTGTGTGGAGCGCATCAATCAGCTTTCAAGATGAAGTGGATGATCAGAAGGAATGGATACTATTGGCCGACTATTCTTGAAGATTGTTTTAAGTATTTTAAAGGATGTCAGGGGTGTCTAAAGTTTGGTAATGTTCAAAGAGCGCCTGCATCGGCTATGAACCCTATAATTAAACCTTGGCCGTTCCGGGGATGGGCTATCGATCTCATCGGTCAAATTTATCCGCCATCGAGCAAAGGACATAAATTTATTCTGGTTGCTACCGATTATTTCACAAAATGGGTTGAGGCAATTCCTTTAAAAAAGGTGACATTGGCTAATATGATCGATTTTGTGAAAGAGCATATTGTTTACCGATTTGGTATTCCTCAAACTATCACTACCGATCAGGGTACTATGTTTATATCGGGAGAATTTGATGAGTTTGTTGTAGGTATGGGAATTAAAGTTTTAAATTCTTCTCCATATTATGCTCAAGCTAATGGTTAGGCTGAGGCTTCTAACAAAGGGATCATCAAACTCATTAAGCGCAAAATTAAAGAAAATCCTAAGAGGTGGCATACAGTATTAAATGAAGCCTTGTGGTCATATCGGATGTCATGTCATGGTGCAACCAAAGTGACGCCTTATCAGTTAGTATATGGACACGACGTAGTATTACCTTGGGAAATTAAAATTGGCTCTAGGCGAATACGTTCTCAAAATCAGTTGACAGCCGATGATTATGATACTCTTATGAAGGATGAGTTGGAAGATGTGGCGGGTCATCGGTTAAGGGCTTTAGTTAGCATCGAAGAAAATAAGAAAAGAGTAGCCAGATGGTATGACAAGAAGGTGAAGGTAAAGGAGTTTACCGATGGAGATCTGGTCTGGAAATTGATTTTACCGATTGGGACTAAAAGTTCAAAGTTTGGAAAGTGGTCTCCTAATTGGGAAGGTCCATATCGGATAAATCAGTCTATTCCTGGTAACGCATATATTCTAAAAACCCTCGAAGGGGTCGTGTTTCCCAGAGCATTAAATGAAAAATATTTAAAGAAATATTACCCTAGTATCTGGATGGATGCATAAAAGTATAAGTGCCGATAACAGTCCTATCGGCTAGAATTATACAAGGATGTCAATGTCTCATAAAGTGTCGATGCAATAAACAAGATTTACAAGTTTAACAGGGATTGGATAGCCAATATCGCACGCAGGCGAATCTGGTCGGCTTCCTTCATTTCTTTGATGTCTTCATCGGCAGCACCCTCCATAGGCTTGAGTTTTTTCTTCATGGCCAAGGCTTTGCGAGCCTGGATGTCTCTTTCTTGCTGAAGGGCCTTGATGGCATTGGGTAGTTGGCTTTCTTCTTGTTGAGCATGAGTTAAGGCTGCCTCGACTTCTTTCAATTCAGCCAATAGAGCCATCTTCTTTGCCGATAAATCTAAGATTTTCTGCTTAAGTTCAGCGCCCGAAGTCTGCAAGTTGCCGATGCCCTTGTGCTTCTCATTGGCAATTTGTTTCAATTGTAGCATCTCTTCTTTGAGTTGAGCCTGAGCTGCTCTATCGGCAATGCGTTGAGCAGCCCGTTGATATTGCAGTTGGCGGCTTTCTAAATGGGCTGCTGGAAAGAGTACTTTTTCAACATCGGTAGGGACCTGGCCATGGATTGTTTTGAAAATTACCTTTGTGGGGTCCGAATCATCTACCAGTTGGGCGGTATCCTGCTGTAACAAGTTCAGGAGAGCTTCCAACTTGGACTTAATTTCTACCGATATTGTTCCCAGTGCAAGGGAAGAACTTGTTTGCTCTCCATCATCGTCAGAAACATCAATGGCAAAGGAAAATAGGCTGTTTGGGGAGTCTTGTTCCTGAGGAAAAGAAAAAGAGGTCAGTTAAGGATAAGTATGAATATTATAAATCGACTAGGTCAATCAGCTTACCTATTTCAAGGCAATTTCCTGTACTTGGCTGGAGGAAGCAGCCTGGAGTATGCCGTGTGGAGGATCGGTTGAGCTTGCTGATGGGATATCCTCTGTGGCCTCATCGATGGTTGGCTCTTAGGGTATGATGACCGATGGTATGTCCTGTACAGGAGGATTAACTGCTTGCTCAGTTGCATCGACTGATTCTGGCCGAATTGCAGACATTGGGGCAGATGTGGGGATCGGCATGGACTTCTGTCATTTTGGCTGTGCCTCGGCATCTGTTAAGGCTTTGCGCTTTGCTTGAGCCTCAGCAACGGTTGGCTAGGGGGCATTGGCACTTGTTGGTTGTGGAGCTTGGACATCTGGTACGCTTGCCGATGTACCCATTTGTTGCTGCAAAACAAGTGTAAGGTATGATATTTAACAGATAAAATGTAAAATCAAAGGAATACCTCTGAAGGTTTGTCAGAAGTAGTGGTGCTTGATATCGAAGGAATTGCCGATGATGATCCAGCAGCGGCTCTTACACCCTAATGATTAATGTTAATACAGTTTGTGATCGGCATGAGTAAAAATAAACAGGGTTGTTACC
>NW_027096733.1:0-40000 GCF_019320115.1 Miscanthus floridulus | reverse complement strand
AAGAAAAAATATTGGAACAAATAGAGTAAGGTGAGGGAGTCAGGGAGGTCACTTGCACGGGATTGGGAAAAAAACCACTTGAATTGAGCCCGTTTTGAGGGAGGACCGGAGGAGAGAGAGGGGGTTCAGCTACTCTATGTTTACAACAGATAATACACACAGGGCACGAAGGAGTTGCAGGCACACAGGCAGTTAAGTCCCCAAGCACGGCGCTAAGGGGTGCAGCGTCCTGACATAGAAGCACGATGCTAATGCATATGGTGTTGTGCACAACATAGGGGGCTCACCAAGTCCGATGCACGTCGTGGAATCGTAGAAACACCACGCCATCAGTCCATCACATCTATCCTCGGCACGGTACTGAGGATCCTTTTAAGCATAACCTTTCGCCATGGGTCCAAATATAAAATGTCATAGAAAAGGGGCAGAAATTTGCCTCAGATGTAATCATGTAGATAGTGTTGCATCCTTCAGATATTTACAAGATCTGGCATATGGTGGCATGATCAATTGATTACATGAGCCAGCTTGTTTATTGGATGCAAACAACGATTCTACCTGACATTCCGGTTCCTGCTACATAGATTTTTTTTAATTTTAACATTTTTTGATAACTAATTTTAAATCTAACGCTGCAAGTTTTTTTTTAAAAAAAGCTAACACTTTTGGCCGCGCCTATTGCCCTGGCGCGGCCAAATGCCTGTGCCTCGCCATGCATGGTGGCGCGGCAGAGGTCTGACGTGGTGACGACCGGTTTCGGTGACCGTTGACGTGGCAGCTCTTGCCGCGCCACCTACCTTGGTGCGGCAGTGCCGCGCCCTGATCCATGGCGCGGCAGAGCCGAGTAAATATCGCGTGGCCGGCCACCCACCTGCACGCACCCTGCCCGCCCGCCTACCGCCAGCGCCCACACTCGCCCATCCACCGCCAGCGCCGTCAGCCACCGCGCAGCGCCTGGCGCCAGCGCCCGCCCGGCCTCGCCCGGACGACCACGCCGCGCCCGGCCACTCCCGCCGCACAGCGCCCGCGCCGGCCGCGCCACGAACGCTGGCGCGTCAAGGCCGCCCGCTCCTAAGGTACCTCCTCTCAATTCATATTTTTTTTTGCTTATTATTGATTTAGGATAATTAGTGATTTAGGATAGTTAGTAATTTAGGATAGTTAGGGTTGATTTCATTTTTATTATTATTATTGATTTAGGATAATTAGAGATTTAGGATAGTTAGTAATTTAGGATAGTTAGGGTTTTATGATTGGTATTGATTTATGATAGTTAGTGATTTAGGATAGTTAGGTTAGTGAATTTGTTTGTGATTTACGTAGGTTTGAGGTTATGTGTTCTAGTCTAGTTAGGATTTTGGGTTTAGGGATTGTGTGGGGGTATTAACCCCTATACCCTTACGGCTAGGCTTGGGCTGGCCCAGATTAGAGGGTCCGGTCCACCAAAAGATGATGCGCGGCCCGGCCAACCTGTTCAGAGTCCCACGTAAGGAGTCAAGACAGATTTGGCGATCAAGCAAGATCCTAGTCGGTTAGAATAGGAACCCTTATCCGGCCACCTATGACAATTGTAACTGGCTAGGATTAGTTTCCAGATCTGTAACCCTGCCCCCCGGACTATATAAGGCGGGTAGGGGACCCCTCTAAAAAATATCTCTCATTGACATACAGCAATACAATCAGATGCATGACATAGGCATTACGCCTTCTTGGCGGCCGAACCTGGATAAAACCTTATGTCTGTCTTACATCACCGTCTTGTTTGTGACTTGCGCATCTGTCTGCCAACAATCTACTACCTTGGGCATACCCCTAGGTAGACTACCGACCATATTTCGTCGACAGTGGAGCGCCAGGTAGGGGGTGTGCGTACTGCTCTCCAAGCAAACAAGATGGTCATCATCTCCGGCTCCATGGCTACGCCAAACGGCCTCACGTTCACCATCGGCCAGATCACCTGGACCACCGGCTCTGACAACTTCATCGCCATGACCACGGAGGAGACGTGGATTCAATCTGCGTCGACCACTGCTTCACCTGCATCGACAACGGCTCCGACCATGGTACATCTAGCTCCGACCACGCCTGCATCATCTTCAGCCACGCCGACAACCCGTCGTCCGCTTCCCCGCTACAAAGGGAAGCAGATCGACAACACCGACCTGCTCGACTCTATCGATCGGGTCGGCACCAAACTCGTTGAAACCCTAGCTCTGGTAAGTGCAATTCAAAGTCAACCTAATGAGCAGGTAACCGCTCCCCATAATAGATCTACCCGACTAGCTCAGGCCAGTCGTCCTGCATGACTTGGTACAGATCTCGTGGTCATATCTACCCCTGAAGGGCGCTCCGCTCGTCGCCGGCCAGCCTCCGCGATAGGTCTCTGGCTCTCTGAGTATGAAGCCTCAATGGAGAACTACCAGGCCTAGCCCTACGACCTGCGAAATGCTGCCTCCAACTACGCGTATAATATACAACGCTGCTTGGATCTGTGTTTTGTACATCAACCTTGGCCGAAGCCACGCAACTTCGTCAACATGATCCGGATTGAGAATTATCAAGAAGGATCCGTCCACACGGTCCAAGAGGGTGACTCCAGCTCCTTGTCTAGCATCGCATCTAATGCCTCCGTCCACACCGAGCTCTAGCATCACGATGATGAGGGCATCAAATACGATCTGGATATCCCAGACCATGCTCCGGGGTTCCCACAATTCCCGTCTTTCCCACCAAGGCGAGGGGATTTGATCAATGTTGTCAGTAACAATGAACCACCATCAGTTGGCGAAATAGAACAAGAAAGGATTGCGCGCGAAGCACGCAATATTGATCGGTTTAATCGCTGACAAATCGAAGCCAAAGTAGAAGAGGAGGCACGACGCATAAGGGTCCAGCCACACGACCTCAACAACAGTTTCGATAGGGTGGGGGGCAAACAGGTCTTCAGGACCCCAAGCGCCAACGTAGCCATTGCTATGGCGATAATGCAACGGCTACCCAATACCCCGGAAACCCAAGCAGTGCGCGATGAAATACAAGCCTATCTGACGGCTGCTATGGCCCAGACCATAGAGATTGTAAATCAAGCCCGGGCTCCATCCGTCTCAGTCGAGTCAAGCCACAGCCGCTAGTACTCAAGTCGCTCACAACCACTCAACCAATGTGGCTCGCGCAACAACGACCCATCAGACAACCGTCAAGGCAGAAACGGTGGCCATGATGATGGTTGGGATGACAACCGCCGTTGGGATGGCAACCGCTGTGACGTCCGGGACGATAACCGCCGAGACAACCGCGACAATCACCGTGATAACCACGGTCACAGGGCTAATCTAGATGGCAACCGAGATCACCGCGATGGTAATAACGATCTCCGCCATTACCTTGGAGGACGTGATCTGCGCGCTCGCATCAACCAGAGAGCCAACGATCGTGTATCCCACGAAAGCTATCGCTGTATGGAATATGACACTATCCACGACCCATCGGGTTTGAAGCAGTTTACTCCACACCTTCGCCAAGTCATATGGCCCAAGAACTTCAAGCTCAAGAAACTCCAGAAATATGACGGCAAGGAGAACCCCGAATTATGGGTCATGCTCTATGAAACTACGTGCAGATCAGCCATGGCTGAAGAGCATGTCATGTCTAACTACTTCCCAGTCGCTGTTGGCCACGTAGGTCACCAATGGCTGGT
Source organism: Miscanthus floridulus (assembly GCF_019320115.1). Taxonomy (NCBI): domain Eukaryota; kingdom Viridiplantae; phylum Streptophyta; class Magnoliopsida; order Poales; family Poaceae; genus Miscanthus; species Miscanthus floridulus. The sequence goes on along the minus strand of NW_027096733.1, from coordinate 36,303 downwards.
CAGCTTGCTGGCGAACTACTTTGATTCTTGGCAAGAGCTCAAGCAAGCCTTCATCGATAACTTCATTGCTACTTGTGAGCAACCCGGTAACAAATATGATCTGCAACGGATTCGAGATCAAAAAGATAAGCCACTGTGTGAGTACGTCTGGCGTTTCTCAGAGATGCGCATCAAGGTCCCATCAATCTCCGACAATGAGGCAATTGAGGCTTTCATCACTGGCCTCTGCTTCCACGACACCCTAAGGGACAAGCTCCTGCGCAAGAGACCTAAATCAGTCACAGCGCTCCTGGCCACTGCTAAGAAATATGTGGACGCCGATGACGCTAAGAAGATAATTATCAAAGAAGCAGCAAGGGTTCCATGCTCCGACCACCCCCCGCACCACGACGATTACCGCAGCAACTGTGGTCGGAATGATAATTTTGACCACCACAACCAGCGCAATGACTCCCACGACCACCGCGACCAATGTAATCAGTGGCATAACCACCGCGACGATTATAGGGGCAAGCATGCTCGGGAAGACGATGGCGAGGTCAACACCGTTAAAAAAGGTGGTGGACGTCGTAACTACGAAGACGACTACGCCAAAGCATTGAAAGGGCCCTGCTAGCTCCATCCCAAGTCAAACCATACCATGGAGAACTGCCACATTCTCAAGTCTATCTACACGCATCAACAGGCTCCGGATACGTCCGACAAGCCCAACGACGCAGGGGAACAGCGCAACGAGGACAACGATGACAAAGACGTAGATCCTCGTCACAAGTATGTCAAGCCAACCGATCGCGTGCACACCATCATTGGAGGCAAAGTGTCCATCGAGACCAAACAAGAACACAAGCTGCTCGCCCATGGTTGCCTGAACGTGGCCAACACCGACAACCTCCTCACCGATCCATGGCTCCCCCCGTGGTCTCACCGTGAGATCTCCTTCAGTAGAAAGGACTAATAGGCCGCAATACCTAAGCCAGGATGTTTTCCCCTGGTCCTCGATCCTTATATCAATAAGGTTCAGTTCGACAGAGTGCTGATCGACGGCGACAGCTCCATCGATATACTTTTCAAGAACAGTCTGCCCGCCTTGAAGATAACCTAGGCAGATCTCAAGCCATACGAGGCATAGTTCTGGGGCATTCTTCCCGGATAGAGCTCTACACCTCTCGGGCAGATCATGCTACCTGTGCAATTTGGGACCCCGGACCACTTCTACACTGACTACGTCAACTTCGTGGTCGCTGACTTTGACGGCACCTACCATGCTATTCTTGGTCGATCGTCGCTCACCAAGTTCATGGCCATACCTCATTACAGGTATCTGGTGCTCAAGATGCCTATCGAGAAAGGAGTTCTAACCCTCAGGGGCAACGTATACGTAGCTTATACCTGTGAGGACGACAACTTCAAAATAGCAGAGGCTCACGACCTCTCTATTCGCATGGCCAAGACCATGCTCGATGCCAAGAAGACCTCGGGCGACCACCTAGAGATCCCAGAGCTTGAGGCTCCACGCAAGAACATCAAGTCCAAGGAGTACAAGGTGATCCAGCTAGTCGACGGTGATCCTAGCAAAATGGCCCTTATCAGGGCCAACCTGGATCCCAAATAGGAAGATGCGCTCATCAAGTTCTTAAGGAGCAACGTGGATGTGTTCGCATGGAAACCTGCTGACATGCCCGGTGTACCTCGGAACTTGATCGAGCACTCCTTGAATGTCAACGGCAAGGCCAAACCTATCAAGCAGAAGCTATGACGGTTCGCTCACGACAAAAAGGAGGCAGTTAGGGTAGAAGTTACATGGCTTTTGGCAACCGGATTTATCAAAGAAGTGTATCATCCGGAGTGGTTAGCCAATCCGGTTCTTGTACGCAAAAAGAATAATGAATGGAGAATGTGCGTTGATTACACTGATCTCAACAAGCACTACCCTAAACACCCCTTCGGCTTACCTCGCATAGACGAGGTCGTAGATCTAACCGTCGGTTGCGAGCTGCTTTCCTTTCTTGATTGCTACTCTGGTTATCACCAGATTGCTCTAAAAAAGGACGACTAGATCAAAACATCTTTTATCATGCCTTTCGGCGCCTACTGCTACACGACCATGTCATTCATGCTCAAGAACACTGGGGCTACCTACCAACGCACTATATAGGCCTGCCTCAAAGACGAGATAAAAGATGACCTCGTCGAGGCTTATGTTGATGATATAGTTGTGAAAACCAAGGAAGCACATACCCTTGTTGACAACCTAGAACGCACCTTTGCATCCCTTAACACATTCCAGTGGAAATTAAACCCCAAAAAGTGCATCTTTGGTGTTCCTTCTGGCATACTACTTGGCAACGTCGTCAGTCACGATGGCATACGCCCTAACCCGGAGAAAATCAAAGCTGTCTTGGACATGAAGCCGCCCAAAAAGGTGAAGGATGTTTAGAAGCTTACCGGATGCATGGCCGCCCTCAGCCATTTCATATCAAGATTAGGCGAAAAAGGATTACTGTTTTTAAACTGCTCAAGGCATCCGAAAAGTTTGAGTGGACGGAGGAAGCAGATGCTGTCTTCACACAGCTGAAATAATACCTTACGTCACCTCCGGTCCTCATTGCTCCCAGAGAAGATGAAACACTCCTGCTTTACATTGCAGCTACTAATCAAGTGGTCTCCACGGCCATGGTGGTCGAGCACGACGAGCCCGGCCACGTCTACAAGGTACAACGACCAATCTATTTCATCAGTGAGGTACTCAATGAGTCCAAGACCAGGTACCCATAGATTCAGAAGTTGATCTACGCCATACTGATAACATCCCAAAAGTTGAAACATTACTTCGACGGATATCGTGTGGTGGTCATGACTGAGTACCCTCTGCGAGACATCATTAGCAACAAGGATGCGAACGGGCGCATCGTCAAATGGGCGATGGAGCTATGCCCCTTCTCCTTGGAATTTGCAAGCCATACTACAATCAAGTCTCAGGCACTCATCAATTTCATCGTTGAGTGGACATGTTTAAGCACGCCTGCCTCTCATGGGTCCGACGAGTATTGGAAGATGTACTTCGATGGCTCTCTTAACATCGATGGCGTGGGAGCAGGAGTCCTTTTCGTGTCACCATCTAAGGAGCAGCTCCGATATGTCCTCAGGATTTATTTCCCAGTATCTAATAATGCCGCCGAGTACAAAGCATGCCTACATGGTTTGCGCATTGCGGTTGAGCTCGGTGTTAAACATCTCTATGTCTACAGAGACTCGGCTCTGGTCATCAACCAACTCAACAAGGACTGGGACACGGCCAGCAAAAAGATGGATGCATACTACAAATCGATCAGAAAGCTGGAAGACAGGTTCTATGGCATCGAGTACACACACATGGTCCGGGATAAAAATCAAGCAGCGGATGCGCTGTCAAAGTTAGGATCATCTCAAGCCAAAGTCCCACATGGCATATTCGTCCAAGACCTGCTCACGCCTTCCATCGAAGAGGAAGATTCCACGGTCGACAAGCCTCCTGACTAGCAATTGGTGGCTACGGTTTCGGTGTCGAGCACCACCGAACCACCTCCGACCACTCATGAGTCCGACTAGAGAATACCTTTCATCAAGTACCTAATAGATGGCAGTGGTTATACTAATCGGATAGAAAATGAGTGCCTGATGTGTCGTAGTAAGCAGTATCTGCTCGTCGATGGCAAGTTATGGCGCAAGAATGAAAAGGAGGAAATCTTGATGAAGTGTATAACCTAGGAGGATGGTGAACATCTCCTGGACCAAATCCACTCTGGCTCTTGCGACAACCATGCGGCCTCAAGAATGTTGGTCGGTAAGGCTTTCCGAGCAGGGTTCTATTGGCCGTCAGCAGTAGCCGATACAGAGAAGCTAGTCCGCCACTATGAGGGTTGTCAGTTCTTCGCTAAGAGAATCCACGTACTAGCACATGAGATCCAGACAATACCAGCCTCTTAGCCCTTCGCATGCTGGGGACTAGATATGATCGGGCCCTTCAAACCGACTCCTAGGAAATTTACATGTGTCTTTGTGTTGATCAACAAATTTTCTAAGTGGATAGAATACATGCCTTTGGTACAGGCATCCTCAGAAAAGGCTATCACGTTCCTTGACCAGGTCATCCACCATTTTGGCATACCCAACAGCATCATCACTGATCTGGGTACTCAGTTCATCGGGAACGCTTTTTGGGACTTCTACGATGAAAGGAGCATAGTAGTAAAATACGTCTCGGTGGCGCACCCTAGAGCTAATGGATAGGTCGAGCGGGCCAATGGCATGATTTTGGATGCATTAAAGAAGAGGATGTACAGAGAAAATGACAAGGCTCCCAGAAGATGGCTCAAAGAGTTACCAGCCGTGGCCTGGGGCCTCAGAACTCAGCCTAGTCGTAACACCGGCGTCTCACCATACTTTATGGTTTACGGTATTGAGGCAGTCCTCCTAGTAGATATAGCTTTCAGATCAGCATGGGTAGAGAACTTCAACGAAGGCAAGGTCAATGAAGTACAGGAGCTAGAAGTGAATAGTGCAGAAGAAAAGCGGCTCGATTCTTGCGTACGTACAGCCAAATACCTTGCTGTTTTGCGCAGGTACTACAACAAGAACGTTAAAGAGCGGTTCTTCATGGTCGGGGACCTGGTCCTAAATGGAAGATGAATTAGGCTGGTGTCCATAAACTTGCAATCCCATGGGAGGGGCCCTTCATGATTAAGGAAGTCACACAACCAACGTCTTACAGGTTAGCTCACCTGGATGGTACGGACGTACCAAATTCATGGCATATCGACAAGCTTAGACGCTTCTATGCTTAACTACTGAGATATGTACTCCTCTTGTACTTTCGATTTAATTCAATAAAGCTATTATAATTTCTCCGACCACTCTGATGTGTCACTTCGAATTTTACGGTTATTCTAACTTAGCCAGTCAAAGCCGACCACCATTCCTTCTAGGGTTTTTGGAGCAGGCCCTATCTTCAGTTCCTCCCAACACGTGCATGGGATCCGCTTTCTATGCTACGGGTGATCGAAGGGTCCCCCCTAGTTTGACTTGTCCGCGTCTACGTGTGCACAGGTCACGCACCTCACACTCCGACCACATGGCAAATTAGGGCCGTACAAACTTTTTAGGATGATGTGTCGAGTAAAATGGTACAACTAAACAGAATGCTAACATGTTCTCACTTAGTTACACCAACATGAGTTTCAAGCTTAAATACATTTTATACAAAACAAACAAGCTTATGATGATATACAGTTACGTTATTACAAGCTTACCTGAAGAGGCCCAAGTTTACAATAACACAACTACGTCCTTCTTCTACAGCTCTAGCCTATCCTATTGGCTGGTCGGGGCATACGGCACCCGCTGCTCGCTGCTCCCAACATCCTGCTCGAGTCTTGGGGACTCTTGTACTAGTCAAGCTAAAGAGGACGGCCCCGCCGATGCCTAGCTGGTCGAGACCGTAGGTTTCGCCGGTTGGCTCGCAATTGATGGCCTTTCTAGCTGACTTGTTGATGGCGTACCCTATACAGGTGTTGTCCCACCTCCACATAGGTTAATGTCGCCAATTATCTTTGAAGACAGGTCCAGCTGGGTCATCCAAAGCTCCTCGGCCTTGTTTGGATCTACCTCCTTTGGGTACCCTGCCTCTAGGCGCTTGAGATCGATCAGGGGGTAGTCGACACGCACCATGCTTAGCACATGTGCTCCTATGTACTCACCTGCCTCCTTCACGAACTCTTGGAACCATCCCCATGCCTTTTGGCATCTCTCGACCAGTCCGAGCTATGGCATCCTTGGCACTTCCTCTGTAAGCGCTGGGTCGATAAGGTCGAGGACGGGCAAAATGCTAGTTGCCACCTCCTGGCACCAGTTCTTCCATGTGTCCCAATCCTCGGTGATCTCTAGGCATCGCGCCTTCCAGCCATCATGATCTTTAATCATGGCTTCCAGATGCTTCTTGGCATTAACTTTTAAAACTGCAAACCGCACAAGACATTAAAGTGTCATGCCATGACAAGATAAGGCAGGCAACAGAATGAGCAAGGTGGTCTAGAACACTTACTTTTCAGTTCCTCCTTCATCTTAGTTGTGCGGTCCCGGAGTTGTGACTGGTCGTGTGCCAGTTTCTCATTGTCCTCCTTCAGGCGACCACACTCTGTGGCCACACGGCTATTCTCCTCTTGGAGACGGACTACTTCGACTTCTAAGCCTGCACTGCAGCTGTTACTACCAATAATGCAACAACACGTGTCATGCACTTGCTGTGATAAAATGACAACTTACTTGTTTTTTCCTGCTCTTTGTTACTGAGCTGGACGACCAAGTTTTGGTTCTGTGCCTCTTGCTCCATCCTCTCCTGGTCGGCGGCTTCAAGTTGGTGGCTCAAGCGTTCCACCTCGACCGCTAGTTCTCTATTACTTGCGGTGATCCCCTCAATCTGGTCGAAGCACTTTTTTTGGTACCTTGCGGTCTTCATCAAGTCCTGCATGTAAAAAAGCTAAATTAGACAATTTGACTAGATAGCAGGATCAAGTGGTCAAGCTAAACATACCTGGACTTCCGTCACCAGACATTTCGCCGCTCGTTCAACTTTCATGGTCTCTTCGACCTCTGGGATTTCCTCATGCATAACCCACTGGTCATTCTGCCAGCGCGACACATATACATGTTGTTGCTTGTCTTGGGGATGGCCCAGGACCTCTTCTACTTAGTCCTCTTTGGCCTCTTGTTCAGGTAGCGGCGCTTGTCTAGAGTTTGTAGTCTCTGCGATCACTATGGCTTTCCCACGAGCCGTAGCATCTGCAAGCGTGCTCTGTGCCACCTCCGGCTGCTGCTCCTCGGCTTTGTCTGATCCCCTTGGCATCGAAGTATCCCCCTTAGCTAGGTTAGTGCTCGGAGCACTTGTACTTGGCTCGGCTCTCTTCTCAACCAGCTGCTTGGGGACTATCGTCTGTCCGCTCGTCTGCTGAGACTCTGGTGGATTTTCTTCCATAGGTTCCTCCATAGCTGGCTATTGGGTAGATCTCTCTGCCATTGCTGGTGAAGCTATGCCGCACCCGGCTAGCTGGTCGGGATTTTCGGTGGATGCCGACCTAATATATCAGAGATAAGTTCAAAAGACAACAGTATTCAATATAAATTGAAAGCTTACATCAAGGTTACAAATACTTACAGCTTGGAAGCATGGAATGATGTGGCAAAGGCACGACTTTTCGTCCGCGCCTGCTCCACGTGCACTATGGGCGCCATCGGGTCTCTTTCCATGACCAGTACTGGTGCCGGGGCTTGGTGCTCGACCTCTTTGCCGCTTGTCCTCTGCGTTGCAGTGGTCGGTGATGTGATCCCTGCCGGCACGGAGGAGCCACCCTGCTCCGTCGACTCCAGTTGTCTCCTCCTCTTTCAAGGGATGAGTCGGAAGATGTCTGCATCCTCTGTTTCATCATCTGACAGTGGGAAGATGGCTTGACAATGCTTGCTAGCCGCCGGCCGCTTGCCAGCAGCCCTGGCCGTTGCCTCCTCCCCAACCCCGAGTACGGCCCAGTCGACGTCTTTGACCCTAGCGCTGGTCTGGGTGGTTGGGCTGGCAACTTGCAACCAATCCACACCAGGGGGTGGAGACATGAACACTGCTGCTCTGTCACGACCATTACTCTAGAAAATATAGAGGCGACAACACAGTAAGTTTTTGTTACAACATAACTCTATGGGTATAAGGCAGCATAATTTACCTTTGGGGGAGGTTGGGCCAGCTTGAAGGCGTGCTCAATGTCGCTCAACTTGACATAATTTGGATCAGCTAAGTTGAATAGCTCTCCAATCCTGGCTTTGACTTCTATCTTGTCAAGCGCCTCTTGCCTGGTCCTAGTTGGGTCCGCGCTACCTTGGTACTCGTAGTCGGGATGTACCCTCCTCTAGCAAGGCTGGATCCTTCGACTGATGAAGTTCCCAACCACGCTCGGACCATCCAGTTTCTTCCATGGGATCATCTCAAGAAGTTCTGAGATCTACTCCAAGTGTTTGGGCTTCTTTGACCAGCTGTTCTTCTTCTCTAGAATGAACCCCACGTCGCACAATGTGATCATGTTCGGCTCCTCATGGATGTAGAACCACTTCTTGTACCAGTCGTCCAAAGATGTGTTCCAAGGGCAGTGTAGGTACTGGGCCTTCATCCCATCACGCAGATTAAGGTACACACCTCCGGCTATCTTTGAGCCGCCGCTTCCTTTCTTCTACAGACAGAAAAGATGGTGAAAGAGGTCGAAATGGGGCTGGAAGCCACCATATGCTTTGCAAAGATGGATGAAGGTGGAGACAAGAAGAATCAAGTTGGGATGCAGATTGCAAATCCCAATCCCGTAATACAAACAGAGCCCCTGAAGGAAAGGGTGCACTGGAACCCCAAAACCCCGCTTGAAGAAATCTTCGAAAACCACAATCTCACCTAGTTGTGGATCGGGCTACCTTTCTCCTTCTGGCGCGCGCCATCCTGCGAGTGCCTTGTTATGGAGTACCCCCATGGCGATGAGGTCTTCGATGGTTTGCTCATTGTTTCTTGACTTCCACCACTCCTTTGCCATGACTCTGGCTTTCTTCTGGGCGTCACTCTTCGCCATGAATCCGCCCTTGCTGATGGAGGTGGATATGGTGGAAGGGTGATTGGTGATGAACCCAGAGGTATTAGGGTTGGCAAGAGGAAGAAGAATGCTGCGGTGGCGAATGGTAATGGGGATCGGTAAAAAGTAACTTACCAGTTCTATATTATAAATAACCAAGAGTTCTGTCATTTCATCCGCCCAAGATTCTTGGGAGATGTGCACACGCGCCGCATGCGGTTGTTTTCACAACCTTGATATCTACGCCAATAAACGTGCTCCTCGTTACCAGTGTACGTGCCTCTTCGTTGCTAGTGTGAGAGGGCCCACACTGATGCTCCTCCTTACAGGTGCTAAGCGACTGTTTGCTTGAAAGGGTAAGAGGGCAGTATGATATGCTATACCCGTCTACTTTTTTGTCCAGACGTGTCAGATTGGACTTGACAGAGTAAGAAGATAAATAAATACACCAAAGAGTAGTACAAGCGGCGTTTGATTCTTCGCTTTATGTCTCATGCTCAGGGACTGCCCAGACCACTGCCGTGCTCAGGGACTGCTCCGACTGCTACCATGCTCAGGGACTGCTCCAACCACTTTTGTGCTTGGGGACTGCCTAGACCACTGCCGTGCTCGAAGACTACTCCAACCATTCCCGTGCTCTGGGACTGCTTCGACCGCTACCGTGCTCAGGGACTGCTCTAACCACTACCGTGCTTGGGGACTGCTCAGACCACTGCCATGCTTAGAGACTGCTCCGACCATTCCCGTGCTCGGGGACTGCCCAGACCACTGCCGTGCTCAGAGACTGCTCCGACCACTACCGTGCTCGGGGATTGCTCCGACCACTACCGTGCTCGAGGACTGTCCCAACCACTGCTCGGAGACCGCTCTCCTCGGCTACATGTGATTTGAACTCACACATAGTTGAGAGACATTTATTTAGACCTTGCTACAAGGCTCATACTTTGCCTTCCAGCAAGCTCGGGGACTACATCGGTATGATGCACCTGCCGGTGCATCTCGTATCGCCTGTTCAACGATTGGGTTCTCAACTTAACTGGGAATTCTTTTTGGATCCTGGCACCACGTGCCTGCGTCACCTATTACTAGGCTCGGGGACTAAGTGGGCACACTTCACCTAGCGGTGAATGTGTTTATTTAATTGACCCCTATGCTTTGACTGATTGTTAGGATTACTATCGTGCTCGGGAACTATACCAACCACTGCTCGGAGACCACTCTCCTTGGCTACATGTGATTTGTACTCACATACAGTTGAGAGACATTTATTTAGACCTTGCTACAAGGCTCATACTTCACCTTCCAGCAAGCTCGGGGACTACATCGGTACGATGCACCTGCCGGTGCATCTCGTATCGCCTGTTCGACGATTGGGTTCTCAACTTAACTGGGAATTCTTTTTGGACCCTGGCACCACGTGCCTACGTCACCTACTACCAGGCTCAGGGAATAAGTGGGCACACTTCACCTTGTGGTGAATGTGTTTGTTTTTCGACCCCTATGCCTCTGATGATCAAGGACGCTACTCTTTAAGACGCACTTACATTTCTTTTCAGAAATACAAGTGGGCACACTTCCCAGGACGGACATCTTTTTCTTTTTTCTTAAGAGCACCACACATTCTTTGGACAACCTACTTCTCTAGTTGAATACGGTGGTCAGAGATGTCAAGAACTCAAGCCTTAATGTTCGGAGAAGGTTAAAATGGCGTGTCGCAGCATAATACATGGTGCTCAGGGACTAGCTGTGGGGGTATTAACCCTTATACCCTTACGGCTAGGCTTGGGCTGGCCTAGATTAGAGGGTCCGGTCCACCAAAAGACGACGCGTGGCCCGGCCAACCTATTCGGAGTCCCGCGTAAGGAATCAAGACAGATTTGGCGATCAAGCAAGATCCTGGTCGGTTAGAATAGGAACCCTTATCCGGCCATCTATGGCAATTGTAACTGGCTAGGATTATTTTCCAGATCTGTAACCCTACCCCCGGACTATATAAGGCGGGCATGGGACCCCTCTAAAAAACATCTCTCATTGACATACAGCAATACAATCAGATGCATGACGTAGGTATTACGCCTTCTTGGTGGCCGAACCTGGATAAAACCTCGTGTCTGTCTTGCATCACCGTCTTGTTTGTGACTTGCGCATCTGTCTGCCGACAATCTACTACCTTGGGCATACCCCTAGGTAGACTGTCGACCATATTTCGTTGACAGATTGTTTATGTATTTATTATTTAGTTTATAGTTAGTTATTTAGTTAGGGATTTTGGGTATAGATACTAGTTTACTCTAAACCCAAAAGGGTTTAGGTATTTTAGGGATTGATTATGTATTTATTATCTAGTATAGTTAGGATTTTGGGTTTAAGGATATAGGATAGTTAGGTTAGTGATTTGTTTGTGAACTTACTAATGTTAATTTAAATTTTGTTAATTTGAATACTCTAACGCTTTGTTTATTAATTCGTAACGGGATGACTCCTCCCACGCAGCACCCGTTGTACCCTATTTTTTGAGGTGGAGTACGACGACTAGCACCGAGCACACATCTTGAGTGACAATGACGCAGAGGTGGCCTTGCCTCCTTTGAGGCCCCACACGCACACCAGGGCGCACCAGTGGGACGAGCGTTATGCGCCGTACATACGGCGTGATGGCTTCCTCGAGCTTGTCCATGTTGTCAACCATGGTCTTCTTCCCCTTGACCCAGCACTACTACTACTGTAGCTGTAGACAGGTGCGGGTGCATTCTATGTACGTAAACTTTCTTCTAACAAATTTAAGGCAACTAACAGTCGTTCTATTTTTATAATAGGTGGAGGCCTGAGACCCACATGTTCCACCTACCTTGTGGTGAGATGACCTTGACGTTGCAGGACGTTAAGGCTATTTTAGGCCTTCAGTTGGGGGGGCTTCCAGTGACAGGGATAGTTGACAACGATCACTGGAGGGAGCTGGTGGCTCAGTTTACTGGCTTTCTTCCACCGGACGACGATGCTTCCAAGAAAAATAAGTGAGTAATTCAAGCCTATTTAATACTTGCATTGCTTTCCTGTAGCCATGGGGTCTCATTTTCTTTGGTTAATTTTAGGAAAAGTTCTGAGGTTTCGTCATCCTGGATCATGGAGCGCTTTGATTACTTGGACCCACAGGCTGAGGAGGCTCTGATCGACAGGTTCGCTCGTGTGTGGCTCTGGCACTTTCTTGGTGCTTTCCTCTTCCTAGACGCCTCGGGCAACACGATTAGCTCGATGTTCCTTGACATACTATGATAGTCATGGGAGAATATAGCGGCGTACAGCTAGGGCAGCGCAGTCCTAGCATGGACGTATCGATAGCTATGCGTTGCCTATCGTCGCACCTTAGGATATGCGAACCTTGGGGGTTGCTCGTACCTACTTCAGGTGTGGTGTTGGGAACGATGGCCCGTTGGGAGGCCCCTTAATAATGGTTTACCGGTAAGTACTTTGGTTCACTATATTCTTGGAGGCAGTTACATATGAATTCATTATTAATGGCTAATTCATTATCGTGTTCAATGCAGCGATGGAACGGGTAGGATACACTCCCTACAGCTCTATATATCTGGACAGAATCAGCGTTAGTTAGAGGGAATGTGTGGCGCAAGTACAGGGAGTACACGAACAGTCTCGACATCCTGACACAGCACCATGTTACGCTCTCTTTACTATCATACATATGTCTTGTTCGATCTACACTATATCACAACCTAACTCAATTACAAAATTTCAGGTGCATTGGTGTCCTTGGGATGCTCTGGAGCTCCAGGACTATCTCAGTCCTGTCACTAGGGACGAGTCAGACGAGTATCGTTGCAACGTCCCTCTTATTTTCTTCCATGTGGTCGAGATTCACTTGCCCATCCGGGTCTACAGACAGTTTGGAAGAATGACAGGCTGCCCACCACCACTTTACTCCACCAACCAAGAATTGCACGGGTGCGTTATCGATTAATAACAATGCTACAATCCAGAGGTGTGTGGTACAACTAACATCGTTTTGTTGCAGGTATGACCGTAGGAAGAGGTACAAGACCAAGGATTGGCGTGTGACACACAACTCGCGCATCCATTTGTGGCAGAACAGGGTACGACATCCGGTCCATGCGGGTCCTCCACACGACCAGCACACCTTCGATGAGTACCTGCGCTAGCTTCACAGGTCTACGAGGACACATATCAAGCACTCGTATACTGACGTGGCGATTGACGAGGATTCGGGGGAAGATGTCATCGAAGATGTGTACGATGTTACCACTAGGGAGGACACACAGCTACAGAGAGCCCCGCTACAAAGATACGTGGTAAGATACTTGAATGGTACAATTTGTTATCCATTTGGTATTAAGTATGTATACTAAAACTGTTCAACCGCGTTTCTGTACCCAGGCGACACAATTGTCGAGGCTATCCAACGAAGCAGCGTACCGGCTTCACGAGTCTAGAGGACTGGGGCTAGGCATTCTCGCGGCTTTTGTGGAGGTAAACATAAACTTGTCCATTCCAAAAATGTTTGTGTCAGTGTATATGCGTTTGAGAAATGCAATAACTTTAACGTCTATTTATGCAGAAGGTGAAGAAGAGCTGCAGAAAGCTAGCTCAGAAGCTGAGCTGCATGGACACTCCTTATGAGGAACCGCCACTCCCGGCGTGGTCGGGTGCCACGTCTTCAGCCTCTTTGAGGACACCAGCCGGCTCTTCTCAGCAGATGACAGGTGCCACTTCCGCGGTGCGTACACCACCATATCATAGCGCTGGGAAGGACCCTGCAACCGAGGATGACGAGGACGACGATGACGACGACCCCCCGGGCTTCCGCAGACAGCACGACCAGTGGGACGATTGGCCGCAAGACGAGATCGGCATGTCTCAGCTAGGTAGTGCCCCACTTGGTACCCAAGGAGCCTCACAGGTACTATCAAAGATAGTTTATTTAAATACGTAGGCTCCATGAACTAACGATCATAAAGACCTCTGCCGGTCACCGAAACCGGTCGTCGCCACGTCAGACCTCTGCCGCGCCACCATTTATGGCGTGGCACAGGCATTTGGCCGCACCAGGGCAATAGGCGCAGCCAAAAGTTTTAGTTTTTAAAAAAAAACTTACAATGTTAGATTTAAAATTAGTTATCAAAAAGTGTTAAAATTAAAAAAAATCGCTACATACAGCTGCACAAGTAGAGCTATACAGACTATCTACAATAGCATTTCTAAAATATACATACACATGGTGCAGTAAGCTGCCTCGTCTGATCTAATAAAGACTCAGCTATGGTACATACATCGCCTGCGAAAGCAGCTGCAAAAACCATCACGAATCCCAGGTCCACGAGCAATGCTAGATTTAACAGAAGCTCCCCCTCTTCTGACGGGTAGGTATCACGTCTCTTGTCGGTGCCACTACAGTATCTTAGAGCTCGGCTAGCAAGTTGTCGACCTCAGCAGCGTAGATTTCGCAGAAACTTCGGTTGGCCTCCAGATTATGCTGTCAAGTTTGCTGCATAGGTTCTTGTAAAACTGCAGTTGGTTTAAGATGCAAGTTATCAATCATTACAAGACTCAAATCACAAGGCATAATGGAGAAAAAACGTAGACTAGTACTTATTTAATGCCCTGCAACATGATTACTGCAAGGATGGCATGCAAACAGAACAGACTCTCAAATCACAACGCAGAATGAAAAAAAAATAATTTAAACTAGACTTAGTTAATGCCCAACGACATGATTAGTAAAAGGATCAGATACAAACAGAACAGACCCTGTGGTATTCCAGAGTGTCACCGGCAACCTTTCGAACATCAACCATGAACAGAGAAGGAGCAACTTCAAAAACCTGATTCAAGTGCACTTCAAAGCATGAAAATGATTGCATAACATTTTGTAAAGACAAGTGACCAACTAATGCGCAGCATGACTTCACCTCTAGAACAACAGCAAATTGGCTCATTCTGTTTAATGCTGCACCTTCAAGCCGCAGCTGCAAAGTTAGTAAATATGTATCAGTACATGGAGATAAACAAAAGCTAAACGTTCATCCAGCAGATATTTTTTGAAGCAACGTTTCAAGTGCACCTTGTAATTCTGGGAGTGGACCTTGAGACCCATTGACCCGGCAACAACTTCAATTGTAGCTACTATAGTCTTAGCTGGTTTTCTTGAGACAAAACGTGTTTGCCGCTTGACAAACTCCTACAAAAAAAAAATCCATGTGATGCAAGGGGCATTAGATAGACCAAATAATAAACCTGTTATCCATAAGCATTGAGATATGTGTACAGCAAATTCCGACCGCGTATTAAGGAGATAATGAAACAAATGAAGAGAACACAATAGGATCAATGTCTACATATAGATAAAATGAAAAGTATATCTGCTACATGAATTAATTGCGGATTCCTATAGAGATGTCAATTGCAGCAGGCAAATACTTTTGGACACTGGACAAGTTGTTTTAAAATTTTAAATACGAAATAGTTGCTTAAATCTTGTTCTAATTAGATATTGAATTGTTTGGTTCAGTTTTGCTACTGAACTATGCCTGGTTGCTCAAAACTGTTAGTTGAGTGTTGCTTAAGTCTATTATTGTGTCACTGAAATGTGTGACAGTGTTAGCTCGGTTCTCGAATGTTGTAAGATGGAATTCCCAGTCTGTCACATAGTATTTTGTTTTCAACATAAGCAGGGCCAAGGTTTCTTCTCTGTTCCCAATTAATTGTTTAATGTTGAATCTGTATCGATCAATTAGGATAATTAAATACTCGCAAAAAAAGGATAATTAAATAACTTTCCATACAAGAACAAACAGGAAAAGAGAAGGGAAAATAGCTCAGGTTACATCGTCTTTGTTAAAGAGGAAATATACTCTGAGTTTATTTTATTTCTTGTGGCTACTTTATGGAAAATGGGGGAGTAGGAAACACCAGCAAAACATCAGGTAGCACAGATGAAGTGGTATAAAATATTACTTAATGGGAAAAGGAGCCAATAGGTTAAATTCAAAACTTTTCACATGATTGTCACACGAACACTTCAATCTTCATTGTGTGCTAAGTACAGCATAATGTTAAATGGCTGTCATGTATGGCCCATTAGGGTCCATCCGATGTAGCAGCCACAGTGCTAGAAACGGTGCACTGATAATGAGTGTTCAAGCAGAAAACAGGTGGCACTGTTGACAGTAGCTCTATTTAGAGATAATAGCGTATGTGGGCTCGTTCCAGGTGAGGAGCTGGCCTTAAGCAAATTTTGGACATGGGGTGCTACAATTAGATTGAGTCATTCATTCCCTTAATTTGAGATATTAGTTTCTTAATGGTCAAGACAACTCATCTACAAAAGGATGGGATTGTATCTCTTTTTATTAAGTAAGAAACATATCAAGATTCCTAGAGTCTCCTGTGTGACGCGGCTGCCAGACATCAGGTTGTGCTGCTTGGGTTCAGGGTTATCTAAAGTATGCCCATGACAATGGTCCACTATGCTGAGTAAAAAGAGTTGCAAAGTACCTGTTGCCTATCAAACAATGCTGAGAGATCCAAACCTTGAGATAGTGTAGTCATCTCAAAGGCATTCATCATAAGAGGACCACCATCCTTGTGAGTTACTTCCTCAGATACATACTTGTCCTGAGAAAAAAGAAACATAGTATAAAATCAATATTAGAAGGAAAAACAACTTCAAATGGACAATAGAACCATAGGGATCTTTCTGGTGACTCTGACCAATTTCTCACAAACCTCAATATTGTCAAAAACAGCTTGAACATCATCCAGGCTGACATTTTCATCTTCACCACGTCTAATAGCTACATAGTTCTTCTCAAACCATGGGTCTGCTCTTATTTCTTCAATAGTGATTCTCTGGAAAGAAAGCGCAGAGACAAGAGAAACTGATGCCATCAATTTATTTGTGAATACAGATGACTGGAATGCTACATATTAGGTAAAAGATGCTTTGCAATAAATGTATATATTTTTTTGTGGAAAGTTCTTATATTGATTTTGTATATGGGGTTTCCCAAACACATGTTAGAACATCAATATAAACAAATATATGATAAAATACTTGTAAAGAGTTTCGCACACTATAGGCCGAAAGTAACAAAGAGTAACTGATGATCAACATCTTCTGAAAGCTTAAAGTTACACGAAAAACATTGTTTAGAATCAAAATACTAGAAGATGAAATGAAACAAGTTTGTGCTTTTACTTACAGTTCTTGGATTTGGGTCAAGTATTCTCTGGATCAATGACTTGGCTCCTGGAGAGAACCAATATGGGCATGAGTACTGAGCTGCGGTTATCTTGAAATACAAAAGATGAGGAGAGGGGTTTCAGTGTTAGATGAGCCAAGTAACTGTGCAAATCAACAATTTTAGGAGACAGGGAGATATTCAAAATTTCACACTTGAAAAGAAGCTGATACCTTTTCATACAAACTTGGAAGGTCATTCTCCTCAAAGGGAAGGTAACCAGCCATTAAAACATAAAGAATGACACCACGTGACCAAATGTCTGCTGCAGATCCGTCATATCCATTGCTACCTAGCACCTAAAATAGTGATCCAAGTTAGAGTATATAGAATATTATATGTACTGAGACACTCATAATTTTATCTGAAAATGATGTCAAAGATAAGGACAGTGACAGACACAACTGTCACAGAACCGACCAATTTATAAGAGCACAAGTACAAAAACAATCGCCGAAACGATCAAATTCTCGAACTTGAGCCCATATAAACCCGGTAGTCAACCGAAATCTCGAAGGATTTCAAACCAACTTGCATACAACCAAGATCACAGTAATTCAACATAACATATCGTACGTTACAAACATTTCGCATACGTTCGCAAATAGGTTACATCATCACAGAGTCATTGTTATTACAAAACAAGTCTTGTAAACATGCGGAAGCAAATAGTTTAACTCACACACCGAGTTCAAATACACATACTGGTTTGCTGATCACAGACCGCAAAAGCATTCAGATAAGAGAAAATAGATCATGCCCATGATCTAGTCTTTATCACCCGCCGGGTGGAGACAATACTTACAGAATCCCTGATATAGAAGGTCATCTGCAACAAGAGGGAATAAACCCTAAGTACGGGAATGTACTCAGCTAGACTTACCCGTCGAAAACCAACCAAATGACACCAAGGATTATGCATAGCTTAATGTAGTGGAGCTGGCTGACACTTTCTTTTTGCAGAAAAGCATAAGTAATAATGATCAACTCTTAACCTGAACTAGCAGTAACTTTTTAGCCATTAACCTGTCATCTATATTAGCACCTGTACTAAGCAATCATTTTATTAGGGTGCAAACATTAATAACCATATCAGGTATTCATTGTGGCAACCTTATCATCATCCATTTAACCATATCGTTAAATTAATTGAATCTACGTTGCCGCTGCTCAGTCAAGTTCTCACTATTCGGGAGAGACGGCGATTCGAATCGATTCATATCCAGCTGGAGGGGTATTCCTAAACACAAACCCTGCTTCCCCCGTCAGGGTCGCAACAAGTCACCTTTGGTACAATTCAGGAGTCGCGGGTCCGAACAGATCGGCATTCTCAGAGAACCACTCTGCCAAGGTTGTTTGGGACTCTAACCCGCCTTGGACTTATGCCAATGGCTCTCCGCACATCCTTACTACCTCCAGAGTGCCGCCACTAGGCTACTAGGCTTCGTAGTCGGAACGACTTATCCGGCCAGCTAAGTGTTAGGTTGCGTTCAACATGACATGAGGACGTACAGCGTATCGGTCCTTAAACAACTCAGATGGAGTCACTATGTTCAAACCTACACAAGACCCCGCCCGGTCTTAATTCATTATTCACATGGTTCTTTTCCACGATAGCAAATATAGCCAACCGTGATCCACCTCATCCTAAAGCTCGCAGGTGATAGGAAATCACCTGACTTCTACCGCACTAAGCATGGCTAAGCATTTAACCCGCTCCTAAACTTAAATAGGGTTCCAGTGCGATATCTGGACAAGGAAGGATATATAATGCAGCAATTGGTTCCAACCAATTCCTATACTTAATGCATCATCAACAATAAAAGATACTCAATGTATTTGTAAAAACATGGGAGGCTTAATATGCTCCGGGGCTTGCCTTTCAGGAACGAGGAAGGCTGGTGGTCAGGGCACTCGGGCAATTCCTCCGCGGCGACGGCTTCGTCGGCTTCCTGCACCTCGGGTTCCTCCTCCTGGTTGGCTCCCTCGAACTCCAGCAACGTCACTCCCTCCGGCACACCTATTGCATGAATGCGCAAGATAAATATCATGGATGCACATGAACGAATGTCAGGGATGCTCGGGGAATGCACATGTTCGCTATAGTTTGCATATTCCAACTTAAGCCCTATTCAAATCACTTTCACTTACCATATTTATACAACCTAAGGTATAATTGCTCATCTTCCATTAATGACCTAGCACCTACACCTAAGCATATTCTCAAGTTAGGCTAACCCCTAAACAATCAATGAGAACATTGCACAAGCATACACTCAAGCATTTGTATTCCAACCAAATGGAGACTATGTAGCGGTACAGTAAACTAGCCATAACTGGAGATTTATGAATCCAAATGATATGCAACAAGACAATCTGAAAAGCTTATAAAATTGTCTACAATACATTTTCAGACCTCAAAGCATGATTCAAACCATTACCAGGTCGAACTCATAAATCAACAGAACTCTGTCCTCACAAGGCAGAGAATAAGCAAAGACTGGAACCTAACTTTAAACAGCTGTAGTTTCTAAACCACTAGGCCAAATGCCCTCAAATTTTGATAAGAGCTAGATACATAAATTATCTACAACTTTTGTATTCATTACAATCACAGAAAACCAAGATATCATGGGGAACTTTCTAAAGTCCCCAGATCTATCCAGAGGGACATAATGCAAACGAAATACTTAGTAACTCATGAGGTAAACATATAATTGGACGACACTAAATCTACTCACATGTCACACATATAACAAGAACACCAGAAAGTAGGGTGTTCATTCCCAAAACATTTCCTCTAATACCTTTCTTAATTTATTTAATTAATTAGAGGAAATAGTAAACATATATGAAAGCTACACCATTAAATCTACAAAAATTACAGTAGACCCTACATACCCTAAGTAGACTACCATAAAAATTTCACACCATTTTAGTAAGTACAACAGCCTACACAAAAATGGTAAGGCAGAATGGCTTAAAATGGCATATTAGGAAACCTTAGTGAAAAGTGTCAAGCAAGAGATTTCATATTTTTCCTAGCATCTATAAGGTACCAAGATACTACCTACCAAGTTTCATGGCCATAGGATTCATAATTAATTTACTAAAATTCACCCAATTATCTACCAATGCTAAAAGGAAAATCTATAACTCAAAAACTACACATGCAATGACTCTCAATGTTTAACCAGAGCTTCTACTAAGCAATACTAGCTTACCCACAAAATTTCACAATTTTTGGATCACAGAAACTCAAGATAAAATTCAAACAAGTTTGCATGTATCCAAAAACACATTTCAAAGTCCTATTTAATTCATCAAAAAATTCTAAAACATGTGCTCATATAATATTTTTGTTAAATACTAGACATGACTAGGAACTTCACAAAATTGGAACCATATCCTTTGGATCTACCAAACTTGAGTTACATATTTTTGAATCTATACACCAAACTGTGAAAAACAGTTAAACAAAACAAATAAGGAAACCATTTCACTGATGTTGGGCCGGCCCGAGGAAACGGCGGCCCAAGAACACACACTGGCGTGGCCCAAACAACGGCGCAGCCCACGCTGGGCTCCCACCTCAGCCGCGGCGCTGACAGGAGGGACCCGTGCGTCAGCGAGACAGGGCAGGGGAGAAGGAACGGCCGGTGGCGCATTTCGCCGCCGGTGGCTTCTCCGGCGAAGGCAAAGGTGCCAACATGTTCACCTCACCTAAGCAGACCTAGTGGAACCTTCTATTGCAACTACTGACGCCGCTAGCGGGGGTGGCGATGGCCACGGCGGCGCTCGGCCACGGCACGGCCGGCTCCGGCGAGGCTACGGCGCTACGTCCAGGACGGAAGGCGCTACGAGCATCAGCAGTGCACCTAGGATCTAGCGTAAGGCAGAGGAGGGGATGGGAGGGTCACGGTGGCGGTTGTCCGCGTGGAGCGACAACGCCGGCGAGGTCCCGCCATGGCTGCGGTGGGGAAAAACGGCGAATACGCCCTTACCGAGGCATGATCGACCCGACGGTGAGGTGGAGATGGTAAAGGGAATCACGGCGAAGCTCTAGGTGAACGGGACAACGCGTTTTTGCAACGGCGTGGAAGCTAGGCGAAGGCGAAGGTGTGGCTGGCAATGGCGGACGGCTGCTTGCTTGGCGTAGCACGCGGTGGAGGCGAAGAAAGGCAAACTGGAGCGGGTGAGTGCGTCGGCAGGCGCGGGGCGACTTCAAGACACAGCTGCGACGCCAGAATGCGCACGGCGCGTGGCCAGCGTGCTCAGGCGAGCGGCGACGCGCGGCGCACACGCGTCATCACCTTTCTGAACCGGTCGGCCATGATCACTGAAGGTTTTCTGAAAACGCGATTCAGAGTTCATCCAGTCCGACTGACAGCGAAACTTGTCGCCAATAGATCTCTTAATCCGTGGCGATCCAGGTTAAGTTGTAATTAACAAAGTTGGAGGACTACGTGAGTACTACAAGTTTGCTAATTGGAGCTCGAGCTAATTTGGCTTGGTTAGTGAGATACAGTGCTCCAAACATCAGCTCATGAAACTGAAACTTGCTTTGTGACTTAGAAAATTTTCAGAGTTTCAAAATAGATCTCAAAACTAACTTGTGGGACCCTTTTGAGCATGTTGTGCACATTTTCATGACTTGGTTTCTAAACAAAGTTTGTTCCTTATTAAATTTGCTACAACTTTGCTTTAGGTAGGTCAAACATGCAAACATCCTAAGCCACACTTTTTAAACAGTCAAACAAAAGGGTTCAGGGTTCAAATTTGGTCAAACCATGACTTGGAAACCTAATTAGGCAAAATGATCCACATGAACATTGTTCCTAATGACATTCTAGGTGTAACTAAGTTACTTAGGATGATTATTAACCACACCACACATTGGTCACACAAGAATCAATCATCACATGTATTGAAACAATGAAAAACACAAGAAATGTTGCAAATGTTTCATAGTCATGTTTCACATGTTTCATGATCTTGTTGCATAGTATTAACTAATCTTGTTTCACTAAGTGAGTGGCACATGTTGCACTCAAGTGTTGCACACTTTACATTTCATAAAAGAGACAATACACATGAAATATACAGCATGTTGCAATGTTTCGAAATCATGTTTCATGTGATATAAGTTCACGAAGGGATGCATGATGCTCATGTTCATGAAATGCAGTGCAATTGTGGAAGCTAAACACCAGGGGTGTTACAGCCCTCCCCCCTTATAAAAATCTCGTCCCGAGATTTGAAAAGCGTACCATTGTTGATAGAATTCCTTATAACCATCCCTCAAATAGTCTTCCCTTTTCCATGTTGCATCACGTTCACTATCCTGATTGCTCCACATGACTTTATAGAACTTGACTACCTGACTCTGAGTCACTCGCTCACGAGTGTCAATCACTCGAACCGGCTTTTCTTCAAAGGTCAAATCCGATTTTAACTCGATATCCCCCAATGGAACTCTCTCTTCAGGGATGTGAAGACATTTCTTCAATTGGGATACATGAAAGACATTGAAGATAGCACTCATCTCAGGAGGTAATTGAATCTTGTACGCCACTTTACCACTTTGTCCAATGATTTCAAATGGACCAACGTATCTTGGCGCAAGCTTTCGCTTCACACCAAAGCATTGGACACTTTTCATAGGTGAGACTTTCAGATAAACGAAATCTCCAACTTCGAACTCAATAGGTTTCCTACGTCGATCAGCATAACTTTTCTGCCTAGCTTGAGCTGCGGCCATGTGGGTTTGGATAGTACGGACTTGTTCTTCAGCTTCTTGAACAAAATCAATTCCATAATATCTCCTTTCACCGGCTTCTACCCAGTTCAACGGGGTTCTACACTTCCGGCCATACAAAGCTTCAAACGGTGCCATCTTTATGCTCTCTTGATAACTATTATTGTATGAGAATTCAGCTAGGGGTAACCATTTTTCCCATGAGCCCTTAGCCGAGATGACGCACGCTCTCAACATATCTTCTAAGATTTGATTCACTCATTCAGTTTGCCCATTGGTTTGCGGATGATAGGCAGAACTTCTTACGAGCTTAGTCCCTAATAATCCGTGTAAGTGCTCCCAAAAGCGAGCAGTGAACTATGGTCCTCTATCAGAGACAATAGTATGAGGGATCCCATGAAGTCGGACTATCTGGTTGAAGTACAACTCCGCATAGTCGGTTGGACGAAAGTCTATGCGGACCGAAATGAAGTGTGCCGACTTGGTCAGTCGGTCCACAATTACCCAAATTGAGTTAAAATTCCTCTGAGTGGTAGGGAGTCCAACTATAAAATCCATACTTATCTCTTCCCATTTCCAACCTGGAATAGAGAGTGGCTGAAGTAATCCAGCTTTCATGTGTACCGCCTTGACCCGACAACAAGTGTCACACCTAGCCACAAAAGCGGCTATCTCCTTCTTCATTTTGGTCCACCAAAATCGAGGCTTTAAATCATGATACATTTTACTACTACCAGGATGAATAGATAGTTTAGAGGAATGAGCTTCAGATATGATTTGATTTCTAAGCTCTCTATCCTTCGGAACTACCAACCTATCCTTGAACCATAACACGCCTTCCTCATCTACTCGAAAATGTTTGGGTTCTTGCTCTTTCATCTTGCGCTTGATGTGAAACACACCTGCATCTGTCTTCTGTAGCTCGATAATTCGACTCTGTAGAGTACAACTGACAGTGATGTTGTGCAAGACTGCAGGATGAAGGAGCTTTGACAAATGGACATCACTCTCAATCAATGAGTGGTAATGAGACTTTCTGCTTAAGGCATCCGCGATGACGTTTGCCTTGCCAGGGTGATAGTGCACTTGAAGGTTATAATCTTTGATCAACTCGAGCCATCTTCTCTGACGCATATTTAACTCTGGTTGAGTGAAGATGTACTTGAGACTTTTATGATCAGTGTAGATGTTGCACACATTGCTAAGTAGATAATGTCTCCAGGCCTTCAAAGCATGAACAACTGCAGCGAGTTCCAAGTCATGCGTTGGATAATTCACTTCATGCTTCTGAAGTTGGCGAGAGGTATAAGCGATGACTCTACCCTCTTGCATAAGAACACCTCCTAACCCAATACCTGATGCATCACAGAACACATCAAAAGGTTTCTCGATATCCGATTGCGCCAAAACCGGAGCCGATGTTAGAAGAGTTCGTAGGGTATGGAAAGCCGCATCACACTCAGGAGTCCAGACAAACTTCATGTCTTTTTGCAGCAATCGAGTCATATGCTTGGCTATTTTAGAGAAATCCGGGATGAAGCGATGATAATAGCCAGCCAACCCTAGAAAACTCCGAACCTTGTGCACCGAGATGGGAGCCTTCTAGTTCAGTACTTCTTGCACCTTGGTGGGATCAACCATAATTCCACCATCGGACAACACGTGTCCAAGAAAAGGTACCTCACGAAGCCAAAATTCACATTTGCTGAACTTTGCATACAGCTGGTGTTCTCGCAATCTAGTAAGAACCACCCACAAATGTTCAACATGATCTTCTTCATTCTCAGAATAGACCAGGATATCATCTATAAATACCACCACAAATTTGTCCAACTCGGGCATAAACACTGAATTCATCAGATACATAAAATGTGCGGGGGCATTGGTCAATCCAAAAGACATAACTAGGTACTCATATAGACCATATCTTGTAGAGAATGCGGTTTTTGGGACATCCTCAGGCCGAATTTTGATTTGATGATACCCAGATCTCAAATCAATCTTTGAAAAGACTTTTGCCTTAGACAACTGATCAAATAAGATATCTATGCGTGGCAGAGGGTACTTATTCTTGATTGTAACTGCATTCAAGGGTCTATAATTTACACACATGCGTAGAGATTGATCCTTCTTCTTCACAAAGATGGCTGGGCACCCCCACGGAGATGAACTAGGACGGATAAGGCCTTTCTTTAGCAGTTCATTCAACTGGGTCTTAAGTTCAGCTAGTTCATTGGGAGGCATTCTATATGGCCTTCTAGAGATGGGAGCTGTACCAGGAAGCAACTCTATCTTGAATTCTACTTCTCGATCTGGGGGCAATCTAGGCAAATCATTGGGAAAAACATCCAGAAAGTCACACACGACAGGGATATCTGCTAGAGACTTTGCTTGCACCGCATTGGTCGTGCAAGAAAGATTGACGTCCCTAGGTAACTGTACTAGAAAACCCTCCTGATTGCTAGGATCTCTGAGCATAACTACCCTAGTCGATGTATCGATAAGCACTCCATGACGGCTCATCCAGTTCATTCCCAATATCACATCGATACCTAGCCCCGGTAAAATTACTAGATCAACCTGATAACTTCGCCCCTCTATCACAAATTGTACATCCCCAACTACCAGCTTGGTTGGGATAATACCACTGGCAGCCCTAATACAATAACCCTCACCCTCAACAGTATATGTTTTCTGCATAAACTTGGATGCAAATGCTGGACTAATGAAGGAATGCGAAGCACCTGAATCAAATAGTACAACTGCGGGGTGTTGGTCAATCAGAAACTTACCGGCAGTCACTACCTCACCTGAAGGAATCTCAGTAATATTAGTGTGGTTCACTTGTCCCTGACGGCCACCCTGGTAATTATTCTTCTTAGGGTAAGGGCATTCCCTTGCCCAGTGGCCTGTCTTGTTGCAGTTCCAGCATGGCATGTTGCTTGGTGGAGCCCTAGAACTGCCCTGACTGGTAGTGCCCTTGGGAAGAGCAACTGTAAATGCCTTGCGAAACCCAGTCTTGGCGGGATTCTTCTTCTGTGGTGGGCGAAACTTGGCGGCTGACACTGGAGGACGGAATGGAGCCCTTTGTGCGACGGGAGCCTTAGATTGTGAGGCGCCCACCTCATAGGCCCTCTTACAACTTTTTGAAGCAGCATACACAGCATTGTTGTTCTCTTGTGATAAAGCATCACTCACAAACTCATTAAAATGAGCGCACTTGCAATTTCCCATGGTCTTCATCAGTTTGGGGCTAATTCCCCGCTTGAAGCTTGCAATCTTCTTGGCATCTGTGTCCACAAACTCGGTAGCATACCTTGCAAGGTTGTTGAAAGCTTGCAGGTATTCATTCAGGCTCTTGTTTCCCTGAGTCAGCTTCATGAACTCTGTATGTTTGATCGCCATAAGACCAGGAGGAATGTAATTTCCCCTGAAAGCAGACTTGAACTGATCCCAAGTGATTTGGGCATTAGCAGGCATAGTGGACCGATGATGACTCCACCAGATGCCAGCTAGCCCATGCAGTTGGTGCGATGCGTACTCAGTTTTTAGCACCTCAGTCAAGCGGAGCAGACAGAACTTCTGCTCGAGTGTATTCAACCACTCATCAGCTTGTAGAGGCTCCTCAGCCTCCTTGAAGATTGGGGGTTTCGTGTCAAGGAAATCCTTGAAATCACTGTATTGATTTGGATCCGGTCCTTGGCGTGGACCACGGCCATCACGATTCACAATCGTACGGAGGGCCTCGGCCATAGTGCGCTGTCCTTCCGCAAGCATTGCTATTAGTTCCGTTGGTGTGGGTGGTGGTGGCGGAAGATCATCATCATCACTCGCACCGATGGAACGAGTACGAGGCATCTGCATAATGCGCAACCAGTAATTATTGATGATGTCAGCACATTGGAGAGGAACAATATAATCATGCCGAACTATATTTACTGACGAGAATAAAAACTCCATACAATAAACAGAGGCAATAATTCATTCTCCAATCACCACCTCATCAAGTAGATTACTAGCGCCATACACAATGCATTCCAACATGACAAGTTTTAAACTTCACCACAACGTTACGCATCCCGAAGGGAGTGAATTAAAGTACATTACCAATATGACTGCAAAAGCTTAATTCGTGAGACTTGCTAACGAACTACTCGTCGAAGTGATTACTGTCCACATTAGAGACACCTTGGACTTCTTCTGGGTATTCCTCTCCTTCTAACTTCTTGCCGAGAGATTTCACTTTATACTAGGGATAAGCAATTATAAGGGAGGGAGTAATGCAATATGAATGTCATGAGTGAATATGATGCATGCTCGTTCCGTACGTCCTCACAAACCTAAGAAAATTTAAGCTTTAGCGGAATATACGGTGGCATACATACGTTTTCTCAATTAGCGGTAACTAGTCGATCTACACGGTGCATTGTTAGTGTACCTGCAGAAAAAACTTCATTGCAGCCCAACCCAACAAGATATAATGCTAATTACACAAGTAGTACTAAGATACTCTCCATATATACATCCCCCGATATATATACTTCGGTATCCAAACTACCCGACAATGTACCCACAATTAAGTACCTTCATATATACATGTATGCAACATGTAAATACTCCAGTAACCACAACTATCTCTCCCCTAGACCAACGGTTGGACGGTCATGCTCTCGCAACTCACACTTACCTTAGCGTAGAGGCAATTGATCCATACATTATCATTCAAACGAATGGTATCCAAGCAATATCACGCCGCATGGACGATGAAATAGAAACAATCAATTCCCCCAAGTTAGCAATTATATATAAGCCACCTAGAAGTCCTTAAGTGGGCTATAAGGGATGTGATCACCAGTATACCATAAAAATTTTGAGTTTTGAACACTTATATATAACTATAAGTTTTGAAAACCATTTTAACAACAAAAGCTTTTTGTTTTAAATAGCCGTAAGATATGTTTAATGTTGAATCTAGCTCTGATACCAGCTGTCACAGAACTGACCAATTTATAAGAGCACAAGTACAAAAATAATCGCCAAAACAATCAAATTCTCGAACTTGAGCCCATATAAACCCGGTAGTCAACCGAAATCTTGAAGGATTTCAAACCAACTTGCATACAACCAAGATCACAGTAATTCAACATAACATATCGTACGTTACAACATTTCGCATACGTTCGCAAATAGGTTACATCATCACAGAGTCATTGTTATTACAAAACAAGTCTTGTAAACATGCGGAAGCAAATAGTTTAACTCACATACCGAGTTCAAATACACATACTGGTTTGCTGATCACAGACCATAAAAGCATTCAGATAAGAGAAAATAGATCATGCCCATGATCTAGTCTTCATCACCCGCCGGGTGGAGACAATACTTGCAGAATCCCTAATATAGAAGGTCATCTGCAACAAGAGGGAATAAACCCTAAGTACAGGAATGTACTCAGCTAGACTTACCCGTCGAAAACCAACCAAATGACACCAAGGATTATGCATAGCTTAATGTAGTGGAGCTGGCTGACACTTTCTTTTTGCAGAAAAGCATAAGTAATAATGATCAACTCTTAACCTGAACTAGCAGTAACTTTTTAGCCATTAACCTGTCATCTATATTAGCACCTGTACTAAGCAATCATTTTATTAGGGTGCAAACATTAATAACCATATCAGGTATTCATTGTGGCAACCTTATCATCATCCATTTAACCATATCGTTAAATTAATTGAATCTACGTTGCCGCTGCTCAGTCAAGTTCTCACTATTCGGGAGAGACGGCGATTCGAATCGATTCCTATCTAGCTGGAGGGGTATTCCTAAACACAAACCCTGCTTCCCCCATCAGGGTCGCAACAAGTCACCTTTGGTACAATTCAGGAGTCGTGGGTCCGAACAGATTGGCATTCTCAGAGAACCACTCTGCCAAGGTTGTTCGGGACTCTAACCCGCCTTGGACTTATGCCAATGGCTCTCCGCACATCCTTACTACCTCCAGAGTGCCGCCACTAGGCTACTAGGCTTCGTGGTTGGAACGACTTATCCGGCCAGCTAAGTGTTAGGTTGCATTCAACATGACATGAGGACGTACAGCGTATCGGTCCTTAAACAACTCAGACGGAGTCACTATGTTCAAACCTACACAAGACCCCGCCCGGTCTTAATTCATTATTCACATGGTTCTTTTCCACGATAGCAAATATAGCCAACCGTGATCCACCTCATCCTAAAGCTCGCAGGTGATAGGAAATCACCTGACTTCTACCGCACTAAGCATGGCTAAGCATTTAACCCGCTCCTAAACTTAAATAGGGTTCCAGTGCGATATCTGGACAAGGAAGGATATATAATGCAGCAATTGGTTCCAACCAATTCCTATACTTAATGCATCATCAACAATAAAAGATACTCAATGTATTTGTAAAAACATGGGAGGCTTAATATGCTCCGGGGCTTGCCTTTCAGGAACGAGGAAGGCTGGTGGTCAGGGCACTCGGGCAATTCCTCCGCGGCGACGGCTTCGTCGGCTTCCTGCACCTCGGGTTCCTCCTCCTGGTTGGCTCCCTCGAACTCCAGCAACGTCACTCCCTCCGGCACACCTATTGCATGAATGCGCAAGATAAATATCATGGATGCACATGAACGAATGTCAGGGATGCTCGGGGAATGCACATGTTCGCTATAGTTTGCATATTCCAACTTAAGCCCTATTCAAATCACTTTCACTTACCATATTTATACAACCTAAGGTATAATTGCTCATCTTCCATTAATGACCTAGCACCTACACCTAAGCATATTCTCAAGTTAGGCTAACCCCTAAACAATCAATGAGAACATTGCACAAGCATACACTCAAGCATTTGTATTCCAACCAAATGGAGACTATGTAGCGGTATAGTAAACTAGCCATAACTGGAGATTTATGAATCCAAATGATATGCAACAAGACAATCTGAAAAGCTTATAAAATTGTCTACAATACATTTTCAGACCTCAAAGCATGATTCAAACCATTACCAGGTCGAACTCATAAATCAACAGAACTCTGTCCTCACAAGGCAGAGAATAAGCAAAGACTGGAACCTAACTTTAAACAGCTGTAGTTTCTAAACCACTAGGCCAAATGCCCTCAAATTTTGATAAGAGCTAGATACATAAATTATCTACAACTTTTGTATTCATTACAATCACAGAAAACCAAGATATCATGGGGAACTTTCTAAAGTCCCCAGATCTATCCAGAGGGACATAATGCAAACGAAATACTTAGTAACTCATGAGGTAAACATATAATTGGACGACACTAAATCTACTCACATGTCACACATATAACAAGAACACCAGAAAGTAGGGTGTTCATTCCCAAAACATTTCCTCTAATACCTTTCTTAATTTATTTAATTAATTAGAGGAAATAGTAAACATATATGAAAGCTACACCATTAAATCTACAAAAATTACAGTAGACCCTACATACCCTAAGTAGACTACCATAAAAATTTCACACCATTTTAGTAAGTACAACAGCCTACACAAAAATGGTAAGGCAGAATGGCTTAAAATGGCATATTAGGAAACCTTAGTGAAAAGTGTCAAGCAAGAGATTTCATATTTTTCCTAGCATCTATAAGGTACCAAGATACTACCTACCAAGTTTCATGGCCATAGGATTCATAATTAATTTACTAAAATTCACCCAATTATCTACCAATGCTAAAAGGAAAATCTATAACTCAAAAACTACACATGCAATGACTCTCAATGTTTAACCAGAGCTTCTACTAAGCAATACTAGCTTACCCACAAAATTTCACAATTTTTGGATCACAGAAACTCAAGATAAAATTCAAACAAGTTTGCATGTATCCAAAAACACATTTCAAAGTCCTATTTAATTCATCAAAAAATTCTAAAACATGTGCTCATATAATATTTTTGTTAAATACTAGACATGACTAGGAACTTCACAAAATTGGAACCATATCCTTTGGATCTACCAAACTTGAGTTACATATTTTTGAATCTATACACCAAACTGTGAAAAACAGTTAAACAAAACAAATAAGGAAACCATTTCACTTATGTTGGGCCGGCCCGAGGAAACGGCGGCCCAAGAACACACACTGGCGTGGCCCAAACAACGGCGCAGCCCACGCTGGGCTCCCACCTCAGCCGCGGCGCTGACAGGAGGGACCCGTGCGTCAGCGAGACAGGGCAGGGGAGAAGGAACGGCCGGTGGCGCATTTCGCCGCCGGTGGCTTCTCCGGCGAAGGCAAAGGTGCCAACATGTTCACCTCACCTAAGCAGACCTAGTGGAACCTTCTATTGCAACTACTGACGCCGCTAGCGGGGGTGGCGATGGCCACGGCGGCGCTCGGCCACGGCACGGCCGGCTCCGGCGAGGCTACGGCGCTACGTCCAGGACGGAAGGCGCTACGAGCATCAGCAGTGCACCTAGGATCTAGCGTAAGGCAGAGGAGGGGATGGGAGGGTCACGGTGGCGGTTGTCCGCGTGGAGCGACAACGCCGGCGAGGTCCCGCCATGGCTGCGGTGGGGAAAAACGGCGAATACGCCCTTACCGAGGCATGATCGACCCGACGGTGAGGTGGAGATGGTAAAGGGAATCACGGCGAAGCTCTAGGTGAATGGGACAACGCGTTTTTGCAACGGCGTGGAAGCTAGGCGAAGGCGAAGGTGTGGCTGGCAATGGCGGACGGCTGCTTGCTTGGCGTAGCGCGCGGTGGAGGCGAAGAAAGGCGAACTGGAGCGGGTGAGTGCGTCGGCAGGCGCGGGGCGACTTCAAGACACAGCTGCGACGCCAGAATGCGCACGGCGCGTGGCCAGCGTGCTCAGGCGAGCGGCGACGCGCGGCGCACACGCGTCATCACCTTTCTGAACCGGTCGGCCATGATCACTGAAGGTTTTCTGAAAACGCGATTCAGAGTTCATCCAGTCCGACTGACAGCGAAACTTGTCGCCAATAGATCTCTTAATCCGTGGCGATCCAGGTTAAGTTGTAATTAACAAAGTTGGAGGACTACGTGAGTACTACAAGTTTGCTAATTGGAGCTCGAGCTAATTTGGCTTGGTTAGTGAGATACAGTGCTCCAAACATCAGCTCATGAAACTGAAACTTGCTTTGTGACTTAGAAAATTTTCAGAGTTTCAAAATAGATCTCAAAACTAACTTGTGGGACCCTTTTGAGCATGTTGTGTACATTTTCATGACTTGGTTTCTAAACAAAGTTTGTTCCTTATTAAATTTGCTACAACTTTGCTTTAGGTAGGTCAAACATGCAAACATCCTAAGCCACACTTTTTAAACAGTCAAACAAAAGGGTTCAGGGTTCAAATTTGGTCAAACCATGACTTGGAAACCTAATTAGGCAAAATGATCCACATGAACATTGTTCCTAATGACATTCTAGGTGTAACTAAGTTACTTAGGATGATTATTAACCACACCACACATTGGTCACACAAGAATCAATCATCACATGTATTGAAACAATGAAAAACACAAGAAATGATGCAAATGTTTCATAGTCATGTTTCACATGTTTCATGATCTTGTTGCATAGTATTAACTAATCTTGTTTCACTAAGTGAGTGGCACATGTTGCACTCAAGTGTTGCACACTTTACATTTCATAAAAGAGACAATACACATGAAATATACAGCATGTTGCAATGTTTCGAAATCATGTTTCATGTGATATAAGTTCACGAAGGGATGCATGATGCTCATGTTCATGAAATGCATTGCAATTGTGGAAGCTAAACACCAGGGGTGTTACAATTTGGGGTTCTCCTTGCCATTGTACTTCTAAAGTTTTTGAGGTTGATGTTCTTGGGCCATATGACTTGGCGAAGGTGTGGAGTAAACTGCTTCAAACCCGGAGGGCCGTGGGCAGTATCATATTCCATACGGCCATAGCTTTCGTGGATGCACGATCGTTGGCTCTTTGGTTGATGCGATCACGCAGATCACATCATCCGAGGTAATGGCAGAGATCGTTGTTGCCATCACGGCGATCTCGGTTGCCATCCTGATTAACCCTGTGACCGTGGTTTCGTGGCGATATTCATGGTTGTCTCAGCGGTTGTCGTCCCAAACATCGCGGCAGTTGTCCTCCCGACGGCGGTTGACGTCTCGACCACCATCAAGGCCACTGTTTTTGCCTTGACGATTGTCTGTTGGGTCGTTGTTGCGCGAGCCACGTTGGTTGGGTGGCTGTGAGCGACTTGAGTACTAGCGACTATGGCTTGATTCGACTGAGACGGATGGAGCCCAGGCTTGATTTACAATCTCTACGGTCTAGGCCATAGCAGCCATCAGGTAAGCTTGTATATCATCACGAACTGCCTGGGTTTCTAGGGTATTGGGTAGTCATTGCATTGTTGCCATAGCGACAGCTATGTTGGCGCTTGGAGTCCTAAAGACCTGTTTGTCCCCCACCCTATCGAAGGCATTGTTTAGGTCATGTGGCTAGACCCCTATGCATCGTGCCTCCTCTTCTGCCTCAGCTTCGATTTGTTGACAATTAAACCGGTCAATATTGCGTGCTTCGCGTGCTAGCCTTTCTTGTTCTATTTCACCGACCACTGGCGGTTCATCATTACTGACGACATTGATCAAGTCTCCTCGCCTTGGTGGGAAGGATGGGATAGTGGGAAACCCGAGGCATGGTCTAGGGTATCCAGATCATATTCAATGGCTTCATCGTCATGATGCTGGAGCTTGGTGTGGACGGAGGCATTAGATGCGATGCCAGACGAGGAGTTTGAGCCACCCTCATGAACTGTGTGGACCGATCCTTCTTGATAATCCTCAATTCGGACCATGTTGATGAAGTTGCAGGCCGTAGGGCTAGACCTGGTGGTTCTCCATCAAGGCTTCATACTCAGAGAGTCGGAGACCCATCGCAGGGGCTAGCCGGCGACGAACGGAGTGCCATTCAGGAGTAGATGTGACCATGAGATCCATACCGAGTCATACAGGACGACTGGCCCAAGCTGGTTGGGTAGATCTGTTGTGGGTCAAAGTTACCTGCTCATTAGGTTGACTTTGAATCAAACTTACCAGAGCCAGGGTTTCTGCAAGTTTGGTGCCGACCCGATTGATGAAGTCGAGCAAGTCGGTGTTGTCGATCTGCCTCCTTTTCTAGCGAGGAAGCGGACAATGGGTTATCAGCGTTGCTGAAGATGATGCTGGCGTGGTCAGAGCCAGATCCACCATGGTCGAAGCCGATCCACCATGGTCAGAGCCGATCCTCTGTGGTCGGAGCCGTAGCCGATGTAGCTAGATCCTCTTCGGGGTCATGGCGATGAAGTCGTCGAAGCCGGTGGTCTAGGTGATCTGGCCGATGGTGAACGTGAGGTCGTTCGGTGTAGCCATGGAACCGGGGATGATGACCATCTTGTTCGCTTAGAGAGCAGTATGCATACCCCCTACTTGGCATGCCACTGTCGACAAAATATGGTCGGCAGTCTACCTAGGGGTATGCCCAAGGTAGTAGATTATCGTCAAATAGATGCGCAAGCAACAAACAAGATGGTTACGCAAGACAAACAAGGTTTTATCTTGGTTCGACCACCATAAAGGCGTAATACCTATGTCCTGCGTCTGATTGTATTGCTGTATGTCAATGAGAGATGTTTTTTAGAGGGGTCCCCTGCCCACCTTATATAGTCTAGGGGTAGGGTTACAGATCTGGAACTAATCCCAGCCAGTTACAATTGCCATAGGTGGCCGGATAAGGATTCCTATTCTAACCGACCAGGATTTTGCTTGATCTCTAAATCCGCCTTGACTCCTTGCGCGGGATTCCAAATAGGTTGTTCGGGCCACGTGTTGTCTTCTAGTGGGCTAGACCCCCTGATCCGAGCCGGCCCTGGCCTAGCCGTAAGGGTATAGGGGTTAATACCCCCACAGATGGCATGGAATTTATTGTGTCTTTGATCTCCTCTTGCGTGAATAGTGCCTCTAGCATCGAAAGATCTTTTGGGACATGGCCAAGTGTAGACTAGTTGAAGGTCAATGACCTCTGCGTGACCGAGCCAAGGTGGCTTGAGAAGTAATCTGCAATCACCTTTTCTTTATCACCATGGGTAACAACTATTCCCCCTCCTTGTGCTGGCAATGGATGTAGTTTTTCCTCCTTGTGCTGGCATGAATGTGGAAAATTTTTATGTTTGCATCTCCACTGCAGATGTATGTTAGTGTGGAGCATTGTCTATTTCTTGATTTTTCTATAGGTCCAAGTCCCATACTTCTTGCTTTTAACTAGCGGCACAAGTCAAATTCCTATGCCGTGAGTGTCCTAGTTTCCTGTGCTGCTTCAAGCTGTAATAGCACCTCCTTCATGATGGCAAGTTGCAGTCGTGGTCTCCAATCTTTTCCTTGCACCACATCTTGTTGCCTTTTGCCACCCTTGCCAACTCTATATGCAGCCGCTTGATAGGGAAGGTAGAGTGGACGGGCCTAATCCAAATATGTTCCACCAATTCCTTGAAGCCATCCATGTGTACCCAAAAATTTTTGAAGCGAAAGGACGGGTTGCGGTATTGCTCAAGCTCCCCCTGCAGAAGGAGGGGTGTGTAGTCTGACATGAGAGAAGGTAGGGAGTGGAGGAAACAAGTTGGGATGGTTAATTCCCAATCCATGGTGCAGAAGAATCTATCAATCCTTGTGAGTGTTGGGTTGTCTTGTTTGTTAGTCCATGTGAAATGGCGGCCATTTAGCTGATTTCTTTTAGGCTAAGATCATCTATCACCGCTTTGAAGGCGCCCATGAGCGGACAATTCATGTTTGTGTCATTCTTATCTTCTGCCTGTTAGATGAGGTTGAAGTCACCTAGGATTAGCCGTCTCTATGAGCCGGGGCAGAGATTGTTCTGAACTCTTGGAGGAATTCTAGCTTCTCTACATC
This sequence comes from Miscanthus floridulus, assembly GCF_019320115.1. Lineage (NCBI taxonomy): Eukaryota > Viridiplantae > Streptophyta > Magnoliopsida > Poales > Poaceae > Miscanthus > Miscanthus floridulus. Next base: position 704 of record NW_027096733.1, on the reverse strand, counting down.
ACCTTGTGGGTCATAGACCACTATGATCTACCACTTGGTCCCATCCGCCTCATTGAGCTAGTTCCTATTACTGCATTTGTGGTCAAGTGTTGGTATGAGAGAGTGAAGTATCTTCATTTGCTGCAACAAGGATGCCACCTCTCATTTGTGTAGCTAGGAGTGCCATAAAATTATATGCAAACTTTGTGCCAACTGTCTGTCTGACCACACCTTGGTTAATATTTTGAAGTTTTGTCTCCTACAAGCATACAATGTAGAAGCTGTCTGTTACCAACAGGTTTCACTACATCATGCCTCACGACATCATTAAGGCCTCTCACATTCCAACATAGGATGTTACAATTACGTTGCAACATGGATACCAAATGAGACCCCATCCATGAACCTAGGCCTAGGCACCTAGGCCTAGGAGCAGCCTGCATCAGTACCGCCGTCAAGGCCACACAGGGCTGTCAGTGCCTTGATCACTGGCCCTAAAAGTGGTCCACCGAAGAGATTGAAGTAGTCCAACAACATGTTGTCCGTCGAGCAGTCCTCCTACATGATGCCAAGTTTCTTTAGAGAACTTGGCAGGCCTCCATCTGTGCATCACCCCGAGGCCACGAAGCCGCTATGATGTGTAGGATTTTGCACATTAGGGCTGAGTCCTTCCTCTTTCTACATCTCGGTCTTGCTGCAAGTCCTTGGAGTAGTGGGCTGGTGGT